>NC_088333.1:15577500-15767500 GCF_036884655.1 Musa acuminata AAA Group
CTTGTATAATACAAATATCTCATATGCCTTGCAAAATCTTTGAGAATATCGTAAGATTGATTGATCATATTAAAAGCATGCCTTACATCTATATCATGAAATTCATGTTGAAAAGCTTTATCTCCTGTCATAGTGAAAATCATCCCTTATCACTTGACTTGAAAATGATTTTCATCGAAGTTTCGTATTTACCATTGCTTAATGAGAATAACGATAAGTTCTACGATTAGAACTTATCGGTTTATACTTGAATTCAATGGGATGGAATTCAAGTGTTTTTATCTTCTCATAATATGGCATATAGATAGGGGGAGTTACGTTTAACTCCGTCATCAATTGATTGTCATCATCAAAAAGGGGGAGATTGTTGAATCTCGGATTTTGATGATAAAATCAATTGATGGGTTAATTGATCTAATCCATATTATTGAGTTAAGTATGCAGGATTAACTACGATAACCAGAAAATACAAAGCAAGAATACTGGAGTCAAGTTCGATGGACGTTTAAGAGACCAAAGAATCGTCGGAGATGCTGCTGGAACCAACCGAGAAGAAATCGAGAACCTGTCGGAATTTTTGGAAGTTCACCGAAGAGATTGACAGAGGTTCGCGGAGGTCACCGAGAAGGCTCGGCTACTCGTTAAAGTCATCACAAGATCGGGAGCTTGTTGGGAGTCCGTCGGAAGAAGTTCGTCGGAAAGCTCGCCGGAACAAGACTCGACGTTCACGGTTGAAAACTTGTTTAGAATATTTTTAGTTATGTAGTTCACATGTAATTAGGATTAAGATTAAGAGATAATCCTATATCCTGGTTAGGGGCCAATTGGGCCCAAAATTAGACTTGGTTTGGGCTAAATTTAAAGCCCAACCAGTGAACCGGAGAGTCAAGCGGTGGGACCGCCAGACTGGGCGGTTGCACCATCCAGCACCCGAGAGCTGGGCGGTGGCACCGCCCAGCACCCGAGAGCTGGGCGATGGCACCGCCAGTCCACTGTCAGTGTCAGACACTGACAGGCGGTGGCACCGCCACTGATAGGCGATGGCACCGCCAGCATCGGGAACCAAAGAGAATTCAAATTTTGGAGCCCAAATTTGAATCCTCTTGAGGCCTATAAATACCCCTCAAATCTCAACTGAGATTACAACTTTTTTAGAAGCAATTGATTGAGAGAAAGATCTTAGAAAAGTCTTAGCTAGTCTTGTTTTCAATTTGCTAGTGTTCATCTCCTTCTTTCTTGCTCAAAATCTATAAGAGAGTGAACCGCTTGTAAAAAGTTGTAAGAGGGGTATTTACCCTTCCCCTTCAAGAGATTTGCTAGTGGAAAGTGAGAGCCTCATCGAAGAGGGGCCTCGCAAGTGGATGTAGGTCATTTGACCGAACCACTTTAAAATCGGCGTAATCTCTGGTTTGCATTTCATTACTGCTATTTACATTACTGCAAACCTTCTTGCTTTATTTCCTCCTTACCTTTGCTACAAAACTTTGCGAATACGCTTTCAAGTTAAGCACTTCCGAGTTAGATTTTTATCATACGAAAGATTTGTCGAAATCGATGTTTTAATCCGCTGCACTAATTCACCCCCCCCCCCCCTCTTAGTGCCGCTCCGATCCTAACAAATATGACCTGCATCCACTTTCAAATTCCTCCTCCGTCGAGGTCACCAGCGTCCACTAAAGGCCACACCTCTCTTGAATGATCTTAAAACATAGAAAGGGAGGAGGAGAACTCTAGCACTTGTTTACAATACTTTTATACCCCAATAACTTAAGATTATACTCATACTTCAGTGCCTTTTCACGTAGAAAAGGGTAGGATATTTATAGCCCCAATGGCTTCAAAACTGGAACCAAACAGTGTCTTATCCCGATTTTCTAGGGTACTAGTGGTACCACCATCATTACTGGGCAGTACTATTGCCTGTAGTCTGACACTGGGTGGTACTACTACTCAGTTTGGCCAGTATCATCGCCTGACAGAGGTCGGAGACTGAGTTCTAGTAGTACCACTGCCTGACAAGGGTGGTACCACCGCTGGCAGCATTAACTGCCAGTGGTATCACCACCCAGACCACCTGGGAGACTGGGTCTTCCGGGCGATGCCATCGCTGGCCCTGGTGGTGCCACCACTAGTCAGAGTCCAACAACCTGGTTGGGCTTTGTATTCGGCCCAAACCATCCTAGCTCCGAGCCCAATTGACCCCTAACAGAATTAATGGGATTACCTCCCAAATCAACTCTAATTATCGGTCTAACTACGATTAAAGCAAGCATGGTCCAGTGTGTCGATTTTTCACTCGACGATCCTCCGACGAACTTCTCGATGAGTCTTCCGGTGAGCTTCCGGCGAACTCCCAACCAACTCTCGGCTTGTCTTCCGGCGTGCTTCCGGTGATCTTCCGAGAAGCTTTCGGTGAGTCTTCCAGCGTGCTTCTGGTGATCTCACGATGAACTATCGGTGAGCTTTCGATATATCATCCGAGTCTTCGACTCCAGCCCATCATATGCTTTACGCCTTACTACTATCGTAGTTAATCCTGCACACTTATCTTAACACATGGATTAGATCAAATGATTTATCAATTGATTTCATCATCAAAATCTGAGATTCAATATCAAGTACATCCGAAGACAAGAAGTAAATCGATAAAGAAAAGGTGGTGAATTACGCCTTGGTGGCTTTCGATAACGAGGTAAGTGACTTAACCAAAACATCTTTACTTTACTATGAAATTACTTGATACATTTCATAAGGTATTTTAAATTAGTATATAAAATATAAATAAATAAATAAAATAAAAGAGGATCATGCTTCTCTTTCTAGTGATTTTGAAAAATAAAAATTGTGCATGACAATTGTATGTTAACTCCTAGCACTAAGTATGACGAGTTAGATTCACTTAATCATTTTAATTAAAAATTATCATTTTATAAATTTAAGTTATGATAATTTGAATTTATAAATCATTTTACTTTATGTCAAAAATGATTTTCAAAATGATTTTGATTGAAAATACTTTATGTTTAATGAAATCATGCTTGATAATTCAATGATTTAATTATGCATGATTATTTAAAGTAATGATGATTTTTGTGATTTATGGTTTATTGATATTGATGATTTTTATGATGAAATTTATTTTTTTCAGTTTAAAACAATAGCATGAAATTAATCACATAGAGGATTGCATTATTTCTCTTGAAAATGACTCTATCCCCAAAAGCTTATTAAATCTTTCAATAAGAGATTAATGAATCTATTTATGTTATGAATCTCATGAACTATGAAAATGATTTTGATGATTTGAATTTAATGAGTTTTATTGAAATCTTGATTTCTTAAAATTTATAACTCGAAATCGTTTATAAATCAAGATCTCTTATTATGTGTTCTCGTATCATTCCTTCTTATTGAGATTTATCTAAATGAATCATAGTTTCTCTTTTGATTTCTCAGAATCATAACTTGAATTTGTTTATGAATCAAGATTTTTTTTATGATTCCTTCTTTTACTAAAGAGAACGTTTATTCAAATTTTTCTCTTGATTTCTCAAAATTTATAACATAAGATTACCTTTAAATATCATTAACTATTTAATCTCCTAAGATTTCTTTTTATTATTTACTAAAGAGAAGATTTGTCAAAACTGACTCATTGTCTTTTAGTATTCATGACTTGATCTTTCATTTTCTTGATGATTGAAATATTTATGTAAACGTATCGTGGTTATTAATATTTGGTATAATCTGAAAATTGATGTAAAATGAAAAATTTTGTACCATTATATTCCTCTTTTTGACAATGACAAAGGGGGAGAAAGAATTGCTAGCTTAAGATGCAAAACTTACAAACTTGGACATTGCAAAATGAAGAAAAACTTGCTAGCTTACACATTTCAAGAAAAAAAACTTGCTAGCTTGTACATTTCAAAGAGAAGAAAACTTGCTAGCTTGCATGATGTAAAACTTGCTAAAATTACTGGCTTGCACATCTCAAAAGAAAAGCAAAGTTTACTAGTTTGCATATTTAAAGAAGATGCAAAAATAAGCTATCTTGCACATCTCAAAAGATACAAAAATTTTGCTAATTTTCATATGTAAAAAACTTGCTAGCTTACATGTTCAAAACTTACTAGTTTGAACATCGTGAAGAAAAGCAAATTTACAAACTTGCATAACTCAAAATTGTTGCTAGCTTGTATGTTGTAAAACTTGCGTATATCAAAAACTTGCTAATCGCACTTTTCCTTTTTATTGATGACAAAGGGAGAGAAAATACAATGATGATTTATAAGTTATGATGATAATTATGCATGGGATGATGTACTTGGATATTTTGATTATGCATGATTTTATATTACATGCAATGATATGATTAATTGGGTCTTTCAATATTCATGATGCATACTATGGTGAAATACTTATAATTCTATGAATTTAAAAGTTATATTAATATGGCATATTGATAGGAGGAGTTTAGTTAAACTCCGTCATTAATTGATTATCATCATCCAAAATGGAGAGATTATTGAATCTCATATTTTGATGATGAAACTAATTGATAGAGTTTATGATCTAATATGTGTTTTGAGTAATGCAAGACTAGCTTCGATTATGAAGAAACAATTAAAGTATGAAGAATTAATGTTGGGCCGGAGTCGAACATGTCAGAAGATTGGACTCGAGCCGAAGGATCGGTCGACATGTCGGCATAAGGCTTTGTGCCATGAGTTTGGGTATCAAACCTAGAAGAGAGGACATTACGCTAAGGAGATCGGAGTTAAAGAGGTCAACATGCCAATTGTGTTGAATCTCATATTTTGATGATGAAACTACTTGATATATGTTTATGATTTAATCTGCGGTTTGAGTGACGCATGTAACACCCCTCATTTCCGAATTTTCGTATAAATTTCTGGTGATAATGTAAGCAATTATTTTAAATTGACAAAAGAAATAGAGTATGAATGAGAGGTAACTTATTTGTAAGATTTGGGAGATCTATTCAAAAAAAAAAAAAAAAAAAGAAAGAATCTGAGGACCTATATGTAAACCCTAAGGACCTAATCGCGAATATGATAAAAACAAGGACTAAACTACAAAACGCACAAAATGACAAATTCCACCGTTTAAGCCTCTCTGCCTTCGTTCTTAAGGAAGCAGAGAAGGCAGCTCGTGGGTGATCAGGGAAAGAAAGAAAGAAAGAAGAAGAAGAAGAAGAAGAAGAAGAAGAAGAAGAAGAAGAAGAAAAAAAAAAAAAAATTGGGGTTTTTAGGGTTCTTGCTTTAATCTTTTCACTTCGGGTCAAAATTCTCAAAGGCAAGTGTTCTAACCCCATCCTACAGAATTTTTAGTCTCTGTTTTTATGTTGATTCAAAATAAATTGAAGGATTTCTATTTAGAAACTGATATGTCTTTCTTTGGACATAGAACTATGGATTTTGAAGTTTTTTCGGTAAACTGACCCCTATACACTGTTTCAGCTATAAGTTTTAGTACAAAATGTGAATTCAGGCAGGAACTATTTTGTTTGAAATTATACTCGTATATCTTCCTTTGACACTGATTTTGTAGATTTTGGACACCAAACACTTACCCAAACATCTATTTCAAATGAGCCTATAGACGCTGTAAAACAGGGTTCAAGATTTCTGACCTGTCAATACTAAAATGCCTATAACTCCCTGTTGAAAATTCTGATTTGTACCAAACTGATTTTATTTGAAACTAGATTTGAAAATCTTTCTTTTTACATACATTTGGAAATTTTGGAATTCAATTGCCTACCCTATTATCTGTTGAATCCGACCCTATAAATTCTGCAAAACAGTGATTGTGTTTTTGACCTTGTGTTACCAAACCAAAGGTAACTCCGTGTTGGGAGCCCTGTTTCATATGAAATTTGTTCCATCAGAATATAGATTGATATATGGTTCGACCATAGCTTTCTTATGGGTATTGGAGCATAATTGATATTCTGAAATATTTGTTTGATGTGCCACTGGAATTCTGTCTGAAATCGAGCTTTGGTCGATTTCGCATATTTTGTTCCATTCCTTTGGATATTTGAATTCGTCTAACCTTCTTATTGGAATTGAGCTAAATATGATTGCTTGGAATCCCTATACACTCTTGTTTTCATTTCATTCCAAATCTGAATATATTTGTGAGAGATTTGTTCTTTGTTTCGTATTGTCTCGAAAAGGCACATGCACGTTTTGTTGTTCTGCGTGTGCTTCCGATATATGCTACTTATTGTTAAAACTGTCCTCTTGTACTCTGGTGTGTGAGATTGTCTGGACCTTTGCCAGAAATGGTAAAGGGTATGCGCTTATTGCCCGCTCTGTGGGGTCCCGCTCTGTGGGATATTCTGGACCTTTGCCAGAAATGGTAAAGGGTATGCGCTTATTGCCCGCTCTGTGGGGTCCCGCTCTGTGGGATATTCTAGACTTTTGTTAGGTGGTCATTCAGAAATGGATGAATCACATTCTGACTGAGATCCCACTATACCTTCTATATGTTTGATATGACATCCAGAGTTTTGGAGAGTTGTTTCTGTTCATGCTCTGGATAAGAATGATATGATTGCAACGTCAAGGACGACGTTTGAGCTTCTGTACGATATTTGTTTTTGATATGCTCTGAAATGCTTCATTCACTGATGATTTTGCTTCGAAATGTTCCATATGCCGTTGATATGCTTCGGAACATTTTATATGCCATTGATAAGCTCCAATATGTTTCCTTTGTTACTGATATGCTCCAATTACTCTATGCCCCATCTGTCCGGAACCAAATACGTAAGATTGAAAGGACAATTGTGTTTATGCTCCTAATGATATTATGTCTACGAAATCGTATATTCTGCCTTGTATTTTGAAACTGTATCTCTTTGGAAATTGTACTATTTTGATATGGATATGTTAGTCACTTGCTGAGCTCTTTATGCTCACCCCGTTTGTTGATAAATTTTTCAGAATAGTGTATCGCTTGCTTAAATGTTAAGATTTGGCTGAGGCGATGGAAAGTTTAGAAGATTTTGGGCAGATCTTTGTTAGCATATGTCTATATGTTGTATAAGATACTTTGCATCTTATGAAATGTGACGATAAATCTAAACGTGTGGATTTTATGTAAGATAAAGGATCCCTCATGTATAGGATTTTGGAATGTTAAGTTAAATTTATGTAATGATATGATCTTATGGTAATCGTTGGTTTGGTGACTGCATAGACTTCCCCACTTGTGAATTTTATATTGTGGTTATTATTTTGATGAGTTAAATTCAGTTTGTTTGAATTATCGAGTGATGTGTGGGATGTTTATGAACTGCACAGGGTTATGAATTTGTAGACTATAGAGGTGAAATTTTTGATCTGAATGTTTTCTTAGTGACCTCAAATGTATGTTAGGATCCTGGGTTAGTTATGATGAAAATTTTAAATATTGTCGATATTTTGAGGGGCGTGACAACGCAGGATGCTTCGATCAGGATGAGACAATTAAAGCAGGAAAATCATGTTGTGCCGAAGGAACATGTCAGAAGATTGGACATCGGGCCGGTGGATCGGTCGACGTATCGACAGAAGGCTTCGGGCCGTGGAATCGGGCATCGGGCCAAGAAGAGCGGGTATTGTGCCAAGGATATCGGAGTTGCGGAGTCAACTGGCCGATTGGGCAATAGGCTGCAGGAGAGGACGATGCGCCGAAGAATCAGACGAAGCGTCAAGGGACCAATGACATGTCGGACAACTTGGTTAATTGCTTAGGATTAATTGTCTCGATCGAAGTTTTGTTTTTGTTGTGCAGGATTAACTATGATACCGATGAAGACATAAAGCGAAACAAAGTGTCAGAGTCAAGCGCGAAGGATTTGTTGCGAGTTCGAGAGTTCGACAGAAGTCTGAAGGTTCATCGGGAATGCTACCGGAACTAGCCGAGAATGAGTTGCGAGCTTGCCGAAGGGTTTTTCGGAAGCTCGCCGGAAGGTTCGTTGGAAGTTCGCGGAGCTCACCGAGAAAGATCGGAGCTTGCCGAAGAAGCTTGTTGGAACTCGCTAAGATCAAATCGTGAAGTCTAGGAGCTTGCCGGGAGTCCGCAGAATGGTTTCCGAGAGTTCATCGGGAGACCGTCGGAAGTTTGCCGGAAGCTCGCTAGAAGAAGTCTTGACTTGCGAACTTTGTAATAGCTTAGAAAATGTCTTTAAATTCATAGTTAGCATGTTAATTAGGGTTAGGATTAGGTGTTAATCCTATAACCCAACTAGGGGCCAATTAGGCCCAAGTTCGGACTAGTTTGGACCAAGTTTGGAGCCAAACCAAGTGAGCTGAAATAGTGAAAGAGGTGGCACCGCCAGGGTTGGAGGTAGCACCGCCAGGGTTGGATCTCCCAGTGAAGCTGGGCGGTGCAACCGCCCCAGGTAGGAGGTGGCACCGCTTGGGCTCAGTCTCCGAGCGAGACTGGGCGATGCAACCTCCCCTGACAGAGGTAGCACTGCCTGAGCTCGGTCTTCGAGCTCTGGCAGGAGAGGTGCAACCGCCTCAGTCAGGAGGTGGCACCGCCTGGGGCTCAGACACCGAGCCAGACTCAGGCGGTGCAACCGCCCCTGACAGAGAGGTGCAACTGCCCGGGCTCAGTCTCCGAGCTCTGCCAGGCGGTGCAACCTCTCCAGTCAGGAGGTGCAACCGCCTGATCCCGGAATTCCGGGATTTGATCGTTTTGAGCTCCAAATTTGAACTAGGTTGGGACCTATAAATACCCCACCCATTCAGCACAGAAAGAGCAAGAGACCAACACTGAAATCTTGATCTTCTCTGTGATTCTTGAGCTCAAAATTGTTGAAAAGCCTTTAAGTTCTCCTCCTTCTGTTCTTCAAAGTCTTGAGTTGTAAAGAGAGGAGAGAAAGGTTCTGTAAGGGTTGTCTCCTGATCCCGTCAAAAGGAGTGAAATTGTAAACGGGCAGTTGGCCTTCGCCTATTGAAGGAAGGCCTCTAGTTGACCTCGGTGACCTCGTCGGTGGAGGAAGCCAAAAGTGGAGTAGGTCAAGACTGACCGAACCACTCTAAATCTCTGGTTTGCTTTTACTTTAAGCACTTTATCATTACTGCAAACCTCCTACATAGCTACTGCCCTCTACGCTTTTACGAACAAGTCTCTAAGTTCTGATTTTTCTGAATCTGCATTCAGACGTAAATCGGTGTTTTCGTACGATCTTTACATTGCAGTTTACGTTTACGTTCTGATTCCATTTATAACTGCAAACTGTCTTCTGTGCTTTTACGAACGAGTTTCTAAGTTCAGATCTTTCTAAAACTGCGCAAATTGCGTTTAGACGTAAAACTACGTTTAGACGTAAACTGCGCAAACTATGTTTAGACGCAAACTGCGTTTAGACGTAAACTAAGTTTAGACGCAAACTGCGTTTAGGCGCAAACTGTGTTTAGACGCAAACTGCGTTTAGACGTAAACTGAGTTTAGACGTAAAACTGCGTTTAGACGCAAACTGCGTTTAGACGCAAACTGAGTTTAGACGCAAACTGCATTTAGACGCAAACTGCGTAAACTGCGCTTAATCTTAAGATCGGCTTTTACATCGAAATCGCTTTTATTGAACAAACGCAGCTTTCGTTTTTAATCGCTGAAAGATTTCCGCTGCACTAATTCACCCCCCCCCCCCCCCCACCCTCTTAGTGCTCTCGATCCTAACAATTGGTATCAGAGCCCGATTTTTCTCATTTCGGATTTACACCCGAGAGAAATGGCTCTTCATGGTTTTCAATAGAGCTTTTCGGTCTTTCGTCAACCATTGTTTAACGGATTGGACTACACATATTGGAAAACTCGAATGAGAGTTTTCTTGATTTCTACGAATTTAGATTTATGGAATATCATTGAAAACGGTTTTAAACTTCCCTCTAATCCGATGAACGAATGGTCGGATTTGGAGAAGAAGTATTTTTCTTTAAACGCAAAGGCTATGAATGCCTTATTTTGCGCTTTGGACAAAAATGAGTTCAATCGGATTTCCACGTGCGAAACGGCTTTTGACATTTGGCGAACACTTGAAATCACGTACGAGGGAACTAGTAGAGTCAAAGACTCGAAAGTTAACTTTTTATTGCATGATTTCGAGCTTTTTCAAATGCAACCAAGCGAGACTATAGGCGACATGTACACCCGTTTCACGGATGTCGTCAATAGTTTAAGAGCTCTTGGAAAATGTTTTTCGGATTTTGAACTCGTAAACAAAATTTTGCGTTCTCTTTTTAAAAAGTGGGATTCAAAAGTAACTGCAATATAAGAAGCTAAAAATCTAAACAACTTACCACTTGAAGAACTAATTGTTCATTGATGACATATGAAATGGTGCACAATGCACATGATGAACATGTTGAACACAATCACCTTCCAAAGAACAGGAAGGATTTGGAACTCTGGACAAATGAATGCCACTTGAGCGATGACTCAAGTGATGAGGACAATGATGAACAAACCAACCTTCCAAAGAACAGGAAGGATTTGGGACATAGAACATTTGAAGACCACTCGAGCATAAGCTCAAGTGATGGTGAACTTAAACTACAAATGAAACGAAAATTAAAAAACAAAAGAATAGAACTACTTGCTTTAAACGCAAGAAGAAGAACAAAAATTGGGATGAATCGAGCTCCTCTGAAGACGAGAAAGTCAACAAAAGCGAGGCGGCAAACTACGCCTTACCAGCCTACGACATTGAGGTAATTAAAATGCCTTTGGTTTATTTTAAAATTACTTGATGCTTTCGTGATATATTTTCTTTTTTAGTTTAGAATTAATTTTCTTAAAAATTACATGTTTAAAAATAAAAATACAAAAATTATGATCATGCTGATAATTTCGAAAATGATAATATTGCATGATAAACAAACAAAATGATTTTGATCATGGTTAAGAAGTAATAATGTGTATCATGTTTGATTAACATTGTTGAATGAAATCACGTTTGATTTAAAGTAATGCATAAAGATGTAATATTAAATGGTTATTAACAATTTTATGCATGAGATTTTAAGTTATCCATGATCATGAGCTTGTTTGATCTTCTTGATTTAATTTCAAGATCTATAGCAAAAATCATGTCTGAATATATGAAAGTGTTAATTTCATTTTTGGATTCACTTAACAATTGGTATCCTAACAATCAGATTTTCTCATACACTTATGAAAAATATTTTTCTAAAATAGATTTGATGAAATGATTCCTGCTTATAAATTCCATCTTGAAATATGAATGATAGTGTTTTTGCTTGCGAAGATTTGTTTCACATTCATATCTCCTATGATTCATGTGCAGAAAAAGAATTTATAAATCATAATACAATGAGATTTCTTATGCAAAAATAAAGTGCTTTTGTGATTCTTTGCTAAAGAGAATAATCATAATCATGATCTTGATAATTATAACATGAAGCTCTTTATAAATCAAGATCGTTCATTATGCTCCCTACATTTATCAAAAAGGAGTTCTTCAAATGAAATGCAATTCAATGAAGTGTCATATTGATATCTTGAAACTTGGAATATTTTAAAATGTGATCTTGATAAGAATGTTTTAAGTTGCTCTTTGTACTATATCTTTTCGAATGAATCATGAGCCTTGATATCATATATTTCATAATACAACATTTCTTTGCCTTATGTCTTGAACTTTCAAGCTTATCTTAATTTGGCATATAAAGACTAAGGCATGCTTAGATGAAAAAGAATCTCTTAAAAAATGCTTTTCCCATCTGATCGAGATTAATGATTTCATGATATTTTGTGAATCTCGAAATTAATTTTAATGACTTGATTATGAATTTCAAGTTAATGATTTGATTTGAATAAGTTTTATCTAAATCATAATCTTGATCTTGCAAAATTGAAGTCACAAATAATATCTTGTGGTATTCATGAATTGATACTCACAATATGAAAGCATTGATATTCATGACTTGAATTGGATTGAAACATTGTATGCTTAAATTAATCATTCTCCTATGTTTCAAAAATTCTTTAAATGCCTTATGTGATGATTGAAAACTAACTTGCTTTATGATGAATCACAAATCATGACTTGATCTATGATGTAAATGCCTTGAAATGATTGAAATATTTAATACTTTTATGCTCTTCCCCTTACTTTCTTCTTGTTTTCAATGATAAAATAGGGAGAAGTTTTGATCATGCATGGTAGGATATAATTTGACAAAATTGATACCATCATGATATGAAACATTTATGATGTGCAATTATGCATGCAATACTTGTGCTTTCTAATTATGATATGATGTATTGCATATGATGTAAATCATAATTTAAAATGCTATGAGTGCCAAGTTACACATTTTGAGAAGAAATTGTTATATTGAAACATTAATGTAATTATGAATGGTGATATGATATCATGCATGTAATACTTCAACTTATGATAATGATGCATGCAATGATAAAATATTCATGATGAAAAATTGTCTTGACATTCATAACTTGATTATTCATCCTTTGTCATGATTTTGAAATCGTTGTAAAAGGAAAAAAGAACTACAAAACTGTATTCTCTCTTTCGTTTTTACATTGACAAAGGGGGAGATAGCTAGCTTGTACAAGTCAAGAAGATGCAAAAACTTGATTGCTAGCTTGCCTATCTTAAGTAGCAAAGATTGCTAACTTGCTTATTTCAAGAAGAAAAATTGTCTTCTTGAACATCACTATCTTGAATATCTCAAGAAGCAAAACTTGCAATTTGCACATTGCAATAGGAAGCAAGAATCATGAGCTTACACAAGAAAGCTATCTTGCATTTGCTTTCGAAATTTTTGCTAGCTTATATATTGTGAAACTTGTATATCGTAAAGACTGCTAGCTTGTTGGTCTAAAGAGAGCAAAATTTTCAAGAAGCAAGAGTTGCCTTCTTGAACATCTCTAATTTGCTAGCTTGCATGATGTAGAACTTGCTATCTTGAACATTACCAAAAGTGCTATCTTATATGCTATAAAACTTGCATATCTAAAACTTGATAGCATGAATGTTCTAAGCATGATGTAACACTTGCTAAATCTTCTAGCTCCAAGATTGCATGATGATAAAACTTGATACTATGTTTTTCATGCAATGAGTTTAATAAATATCACAAACGATTGATTGTGATACTTCTCCTTTTTGTTGATGACAAAGGGGGAGAAGTATGTTGATGAAAGTATATTGATGACATGACATGTGATGCATAAGTTTATGCATATGTTCATGTTGACGTGTTGCAAGTATTCATGATGAATATTGCAATGACTTGAATTCAGTTTGAATTCAAGGTTCTATCAATATGGCATATTGATAGGGGGAGTTTGTTTAAACTCCGGGAGTTAAGTTTAACTCCGTCACCAAGTGGTTGTCATCATAAAAAAGGGCGAGATTGTTGAATCTCATATTTTGATGATGAAACTACTTGATATATGTTTATGATTTAATCTGCGGTTTGAGTGACGCAGGATGCTTCGATCAGGATGAGACAATTAAAGCAGGAAAATCATGTTGTGCCGAAGGAACATGTCAGAAGATTGGACGTCGGGCCGGTGGATCGGTCGACGTATCGACAGAAGGCTTCGGGCCGTGGAATCGGGCATCGGGCCAAGAAGAGCGGGTATTGTGCTAAGGATATCAGAGTTGCGGAGTCAACTGGCCGATTGGGCAATAGGCTGCAAGAGAGGACGATGCGCCGAAGAATCGGACGAAGCGTCGAGGGACCAATGATATGTCGGACAACTTGGTTAATTGCTTAGGATTAATTGTCTCGATCGAAGTTTTATTTTTGTTGTGCAGGATTAACTATGATAACGATAAAGACATAAAGCGAAACAAAGTGTCGGAGTCAAGCGCGAAGGATTTGTTGCGAGTTCGAGAGTTCGACGGAAGTCCGAAGGTTCGTCGGGAATGCTACCGGAACTAGCCGAGAATGAGTTGGGATCTTGCCGAAGGGTTTTTCGGAAGCTCGCCGGAAGGTTTGTTAGAAGTTCGCGGAGCTCACTGAGAAAGATCGGAGCTTGCCGAAGAAGCTCGTTGGAACTCGCTAAGATCAAATCGTGAAGTCTAGGAGCTTGCCGGGAGTCCGCAGAATGGTTTCCGAGAGTTCATCAGAAGACCGTCGGAAGTTTGCAGGAAGCTCGCCAGAAGAAGTCTTGACTTGTGAACTTTGTAATAGCTTAGAAAATGTCTTTAAATTCATAGTTAGCACGTTAATTACGGTTAGGATTAGGTGTTAATCCTATAACCCAACTAGGGGCCAATTAGGCCCAAGTTCGGACTGGTTTGGACCAAGTTTGGAGCCAAACCAAGTGAGCTGAAATAGTGAAAGAGGTGGCACCGCCAGGGTTGGAGGTAGCACCACCAGGAGAGGATCTCCCAGCGAAGCTGGGCGGTGCAACCGCCCCAGGCAGGAGGTGGCACCGCTTGGGCTCAGTCTCCGAGCGAGACTGGGCGGTGCAACCTCCCCTGACAGAGGTAGCACCGCCTAAGCTCGGTCTTCGAGCTCTGGCAGGAGAGGTGCAACCGCCTGGGCTCAGTCTCCGAGCTCTGCCAGGCGGTGCAACCTCTCCAGTCAGGAGGTGCAACCGCCTGATCCCGGAATTCTGGGATTTGATCGTTTTGAGCTCCAAATTTGAACTGGGTTGGGGCCTATAAATACCCCACCCATTCAGCACAGAAAGAGCAAGAGACCAACACCGAAATCTTGATCTTCTCTGTGATTCTTGAGCTCAAAATTGTTGAAAAGCCTTTAAGTTCTCCTCCTTCTGTTCTTCAAAGTCTTGAGTTGTAAAGAGAGGAGAGAAAGGTTCTGTAAGGGTTGTCTCCTGATCCCGTCAAAAGGAGTGAAACTGTAAAAGGGTTGTTGGCCTTCGCCTATTGAAGGAAGGCCTCTAGTTGACGTCGGTGACCTCGTCGGTGGAGGAAGCCAAAAGTGGAGTAGGTCAAGACTGACCGAACCACTCTAAATCTCTGGTTTGCTTTTACTTTGAGCACTTTATCATTACTGCAAACCTCCTACATAGCTACTGCCCTCTGCGCTTTTACGAACAAGTCTCTAAGTTCTGATTTTTCTGAATCTGCATTCAGACGTAAATCGGTGTTTTCGTACGATCTTTACATTGCAGTTTACGTTTACATTCTGATTCCATTTATAACTGCAAACTGTCTTCTGTGCTTTTACAAACGAGTTTCTAAGTTCAGATCTTTCTAAAACTGCGCAAATTGCGTTTAGACGTAAAACTACGTTTAAACGTAAAACTGCGTTTAGACGTAAACTACGCAAACTGTGTTTAGACACAAACTGCGTTTAGACGTAAACTGAGTTTAGACGCAAACTGCGTTTAGGCGCAAACTGTGTTTAGACGCAAACTATGTTTAGACGCAAACTGAGTTTAGACGCAAACTGCGTTTAGACGCAAACTGCGTAAACTGCGCTTAATCTTAATATCAGCTTTTACATCGAAATCGCTTTTATTGAACAAACGCAGCTTTCGTTTTTAATCGCTGAAAGATTTCCACTGCACTAATTCCCCCCCCCCCCCCCCCCCCCCCCTCTTGGTGCTCTCGATCCTAACAAATTGGGCAAACGACCGTAAAAAAGGATGATGTGCCAAAGGATTGGACGAAGTGTTGATGAACCAATGATATGCTTGACAACATATGATTAATGCTTTGTAATAATTGTCTAGATCGAAGTAGTTTTAAGTTATAATTGAGTTATAATTAGGTCAACTCAATTAGGAGTCCATTAGGCCTAAGTTAAGGTTGAGTTAGGCTAGATGGATAGCCCACTCGGCCACTCGGCCACTTGAAGTCATGCCAAGTGGTGGAATTGCTTGAGGTTCAGCCTCCCAAGAGGTTTGGGCGATAGTACAACCCAAACTAGGCGATGGTACTGCCTATACTAGGCGGTGGTACCATCGGTAGTTAATATTGCCAAGCAGTAGTACCGCCCTGTCACGTAGTGGTACCGCCAAAGCCTAGTCTCTGAGATTCTATCAAGCGATGGTACCACCAGACTAGATGGTGGTATTGCCCAATATCAGACTAGCAGGCGGTGGTCCCTCCCAATACTGGTGGTGGTACCCCGAAGACCCGGGATGAGACTAGTTTTGGCTCCAAGTTTAAATTCATTTAGGGCCTATAAATACCCCTCTCATCCCTGCTCAGAATACACAAGAATTGAGAACAAAAATAAGAAAAAACTCTGTTATAATCTTGTGAGAGTTCTCCTTGTCTAATCTAAGTATTGATTTATGTTTAAGAAAGTAGTGAGTGGGGGTGTAAAAGTTCTCTCCTAAACTTGTCAAAAGGAGAATAGAGTTGTCAAAAGGAGTGAGTGGGGATGTAAAGGTTCTCTCTTGAGAATAGAGTTGTCAAAAGGAGACAGATCTAAGAGGATGCTTGCTTGGCTTATCCCAATCCAGGTACATAGATACCAGTGTCAAAAGGTTTAGCATAGAAAATTCTAAGAGATGTCTCATACCGATGAGATATGGGATATCACTTTCTAGGAATATGTCCCCAAAGACTCCTAAAGAAAGAGTAAAAATTGATAAAATACCCTATGCCTCAGCGATAAGATCTATCATGTACGTTATGCTATTTACCAAGTCTAATATAGCATATGCTCTAAGTGTCATGAGTGTTAGGATCGAGAGCACTAAGAGGGGGGGGGGGTGAATTAGTGCAGCGGAAATCTTACAGCAATTTAAAACCGAAAGGTGCGTTCGTTCAATAAAATTTATTATGATGCAAAAGCCGATTCACAGTTTGTATTTAAGCGCAGTTTGCGTCTAAGCGCAGATTGCGTCTAAGAGTAGTTTACGTCTAAACGCAGTTTGCGTCTAAACGCAGTTTTACGTCTAAACTTAGTTTTACGTCTAAACGCAGTTTTACGTCTAAACGCAGTTTTGCGTCTGAACGCAGTTTTACGTCTGAACGCAGTTTTACGTCTAAACGCAGTTTTGCGTCTGAACGCAGTTTTGCGTCTGAACGCAGTTTTACGTCTGAACGCAGTTTTGCGTATAAACGTGGTTTTACGTCTAAATGCAGTTTTGCGTCTAAACACAGTTTTACGTCTAAACGCAGAAACTGAACTTTGAAAATCTTTTTGTGAATGTGCAGAAAGTAGTTCGCAGTTATGAATGGAATCAAAGCGTAAGCGTAAACTGCGATGTAAAGATCGTACGAAAACACCGATTTACGTCTCAATGCAGATTCGGAAAGATCTGAACTTAGAGAATCGTTCGTAAAAGCGCAGAGGGCAGTAGCTATGTAGGAGGTTTGCAGTAATGATAAAGTGCAAAAAAATAAACGCAAACCAGAGATTTAGAGTGGTTCGGTCAGTCTTGACCTACTCCACTTTTGGCTTCCTCCACCGATGAGGTTGCCGACGTCAACTAGAGGCCTTCCTTCAATAGGCGAAGGCCAACTACCCTTTTACAGTTTCTCTCCTTTTGACAGGCTCAGGAGACAACCTTTACAGATCCTTTCTCTCCTCTCTTTACAACTCAAGACTTTGAAGAACAGAAAGAGGAGAACTTTTGGACTTTACACAATTTTGAGCTCTTAGAATCACAGAAAAGATCAGGAATTCGGAGTGGATCTATATCCTTTCTGTGCTGAACGGGTGGGGTATTTATAGGCCCCAACCCAGTTCAAATTTGGAGCTCAAAACGATCAAATCCCGGAATTCCGGGATCAGGCGGTTGCACCTCTTGACTGGAGAGGTTGCACCGCCTGGCAGAGCTCGAAGACTGAGCTCAGGCGGATGCACCTCTCTGTCAAGGGTGGTTGCACCTTTCTGCCAGAGCTCGAAGACCGAGCTCAGGCGGTGCATCTCCTGACCAGAGAGGTTGCACCTCTCTGCCATAGGTGGTTGCACCTCTCTGCCAGAGCTCGAAGACCGAGCTCAGGCGGTGCATCTCCTGTCCAGAGAGGTTGCTCCTCTCTGCCAGAGCTCGAAGACCGAGCTCGGTGGTTGCACCTCTTGGCAGAGCTCGAAACTTGAGCTCTGGCGGTGCTACCTCTTGACAGAGGAGGTTGCACCGCCCAATCTCGCTTGGAGACTGAGCCCTGGGCGGTTGCACCTCTTGGCTGGGGCGGTTGCACCGCCCAGTCTCGCTGGGAGACTTAGCCTGGGCGGTGCTACCTCCAACCCTGGCGGTGGCACCTCTTTCACTATTCCAGCTCACTTGGTTTGGCTCCAAACTTGGTCCAAACCAGTCCGAACTTGGGCATAATTGGCCCCTACTTGGGTTATAGGATTAACACCTAATCCTAACCCTAATTAACATGCTAACTATGAATTTAAAGACATTTTCTAAGCTATTACAAAGTCCGCAAGTCAAGACTTCTTCTAGTGAGCTTCCGGCAAACTTCCGGCGGTCTTCCGATGAACTCTCGGAAACCATTCTGCGGACTCCCGGCAAGCTCCTAGACTTCACGATTTGATCTTAGTGAGTTTCAACGAGCTTCGTCGGCAAGCTCCGATCTTTCTCGGCGAGCTCCGCGAACTTCCAACGAACCTTCCGGCGAGCTTCCGAAAAACCCTTTGGCAAGCTCCCAACTCATTCTCGGCTAGTTCCGGTAGCATTCCCGACGAACCTTCGGACTTCCGTCGAACTCTCGAACTCGTAACAAATCCTTCGCGCTTGACTCCGACACTTTGTTTCGCTTTATGTCTTCATTGTTATCATAGTTAATCCTGCACAACAAAACAAAACTTCGATCGAGACAATTAATCCTAAGCAATTAACCAAGTTGTCCGACATGTCATTGGTCCCTCGACGCTTCGTCCGATTCTTTGGCGCATCGTCCTCTCCTGTAGCCTATTGCCCAATCGGCCAGTTGACTCCGCAACTCCGATATCCTTAGCACAATACCCGCTCTTCTTGGTCCGATGCCCGAGTCCACGGCCCGAAGCCTTCTGTCGATACGTCGATCGATCCACCGGCCCGACGTCCAATCTTCTGACATGTTCCTTCGGCACAACATGATTTTCCTGCTTTAATTGTCTCATCCTGATCGAAGCATCCTGCGTCACTCAAAACGCAGATTAAATCATAAACATATATCAAGTAGTTTCATCATCAAAATACGAGATTCAACAATGAGCAGGTATCAAGCGGATCCAGACTTGAAGCATTAGAAAGCAATAAAGTGTATCCTTAAGTACTTGAGAAGGACTCAAGTTTTCAATCTGATGTCGATGATAGCAAGTCAAATTCGGGGTATGTGCATACCCTGAATGGAGGAGCAATATGTTGAAAGAGTCCTAAGTAAGATACTATTTCTAACTCGACCACAGAGGTGAAGTACATTGTTGTAGTAGAGGCAGCAAAGGAGGGAGTTTGGATGAAGAAGCTCATTATAAATTTTGGGAGTCATGCAAGATAGCGAGGAGTCGATTACCTTATATTATGACAATTACGGGGTGATTTCTCAAATAAGGGAACCAGGGTCTCATCAAAAATGTTTTAGGGAGGTTCCAACTTATTAGAGAGATCGTGGCTCGAGGATATGTAGAAGTGGAAAGAGTTCCATCCGAAAATAACATCGTAAATCCACTAATAAAGTCGTTATCTCATATTATCTTTGAGCATCATAAGGGTCTGATAGGGATCAGACACATAGGTCATTGGATTTAGGTCAAGTGGAAGTTTGCTAGTCATAGGTGCCCTACAAGCCAATCACGTGAGTGATGACACGTGTGACATGATACGCATTCTAATTGCTTATTATATATTAACATTTTTATCTCTTTATATTGCTTGTTGCATATATGTATATATATTGTGATGTCAATGGATTTATGTAATGGGAATCGGATCGTGATCAGATCATGATAATGAAACTGATTCACCTTTAAACATAGACCCTAAATAATTCTGGTCATAGATTACTCGAGAGGGACATCGAGATAACCAGCTAGATTAGTATATTGTATACTCATCTATACGATGGAGATAGCTAGTCTGATAGCTACTTGTATGGGGACAATAAGGATAGATAACAAAGAATCATATATTTCAATTCTACATAAAATATACAAATTGTGGATGGATAAGCTCTCGCAGGACACTTAGGATTCTACAAACATGACGAACAAAACAAGAATTGAGTATGAGAATATTGCATTCTATATATAGAGGGAGCTTGGCTACATAAAGTGATAAAGGACGAGGAACAGCACTAAGAACAGTATCGTTCCAAGACCGTAGCCTTCGTCATCACAGCTCGAGTTGCCTTCTTGCCCGCCTCCAAAAGACCACGAGAAAGAAGGGAGCGACTCACTACAGTAATGAATCATCAGCAGGACCAGGACGAGAGGGATCAACATAAGGAGGAGTTTGTTGCTGCCTCCGCCTACCTCTTCGTCTTCACCTCCTCCTCTTTCCCCCGCGCCGGAGAACGCCTCGAACACGCCCAAGCCATTGATGAAGAAGCACAAGACCACGATCGTCAGCAGAGGGATCAGCGGCGACGGGCCACCTCCCCTGTTGTTGAACCAGAGCATCGAAGCGAGCAGTCTTCTTATCCTTTGATGAAGCCAAGACAACTGAGTCACAGAGGAGCTGCTGCTACTCCCTCTGCTTATAGAGCTCACAAGTGGGTTATTGCTTTTAGGAATTAGGTTGATGTCGATGGAGATGGATTACCGACCACACCATGTGTAATAAAACACCTCTCCCTGTTTTGGAATTCCGTCTCATTCCCGTACCAGCCTGATGATTGGGAAGAGTTATGGGGCGCTTCCGGAGCCCACGTCCTTTTGCCACCCGATAAAAAACGGGTGATAAGTGTCGTGGTGTGCGATGGAGACTTGGCCTACATACCGGTGTCTATGATGTAATATAAGGACAAAACTGGCGTCTTTTTTCTATATTGTCTGTTTTCTGGTAGTTGAACTGCTGACGTATATCCTAGTGTGTTCATCATTATTATAGGTGTTTTTACTTATATATCCTTTGGACTTTGAAACCAACCTATGGCATAACTATGCCTTAATATTATCATTAACATAAAAGATTGCAGTATCTGATTCCACAAGAACTCATTGTAAGGCATGAATCAGCCCGTCCCCCCTATTTGCAACTGCTACTACAAAGTATAATGTTACTTCATAGGCCGTCCTAATAATAGAACTTTAAATTATAGTAAACACACTAAAGAGCCAAAATCATATTTGGATTCAGTATGTGTGAAGCATATGGATCAAAAATCTATACCAAGTTTGGTAAGGAACTACTAACTGCAAGGCCTTCCGTTCCAAGCTTATGTGATAATGAATAGAGGAGACTGAGCAAATTGTGATGATGATGATGTTGTATTCCGATCAAGATGAAGCTCCATGCCAAACCTAGACTTGTACTGCAATTAAAAGTACATGATGGTGGCCACTGACAACGAGATGGGAACGAAACGCTGCTGCAGAGATGGATTGCCGTGAGAAGAGCTGCGGAGATGGATTGTCATGAGAAGAAGGACAAGGAAGACAAGTATAAAGGGCGAGGTACGTCCCTTTCTTCCCTCTTCTGCTGCTGCTGCTTCTGTTGTTAGCATCTTGATGATCTTGAACATGCCAGGGCCAATGAAGAACAAGAACAGGATCAGGATCATGCAGAGGGGAATCCATGGTGATGGAGCACGTCGCCTCTTGTTTGACCAGTGCATTGCTTCACAATTTTTAAGCCTTCTTCCTAGTTCTCACAATCTGCTCCCTGTTTATTTCAGCTCATGAGTCCATCGCTTAACAAAGTATACTAGATGAAAAGACATGATTAAGATGGTGTATTGTCTTGCCAATGATCATATAAACAATACTAGTCTTATCTACTGCACAAAACATGATTTAAGTTGCCTGTATACTCTCCTATTGTTGAGAAAAACAATCATGAGCTAGCATTGAATTCTGCTGGTCCTGATAACATGGGAATCAGATCATGTTTTGTGCAACAAGAATAAACTAAGGGGGCATGAATTTTTAGTATAATCAATCACATTGAGTTTATTCCACCATCATGAAACTATTAATCATGGAAATGATATATTAGGGAGGATCTCAAGATCAAGAGGCACAAGTGCAGAAGAAAGACTATTTTTCTACCCCTGCAGCTTCCTGATATCCATCCCAACAAGTGAAACCCATTATCACAAGCATGTGCCTTAATGTATACAATAGGGCTGGTCTTTGGAATAGAAAATATATGTTTTGAAGCACATCCCTGTTGGCACCATCACACAACCATGACAAAGACTTTTATATAACTCCACCTGCAAAATGGCACCAAATCTGAAGATGATAATTTGTCGGTGAACTATGATCCTCGGTCTTCAGATGATCCCATGAAGGAGCAAGTTGATCTTCATTAAATCGATTAAAATACCAGGCTATAGAAATCCATAGTTCTTGATGGTCGCAACATATATTTTCTGCGATACAAGGAAGAAGATTTAGTATCCACCCAAAACCAAGAGAAGGTTAGGAAAAGGAAATATTGAAGCAGATGCAACCATTTTCATCATAAAAACACAATTAACATGTCCAAAATGACTATGAAAAAAAAACATTAATATCCAGCAGAAAAAGATTGAAACTCTTAAGATCACCATTATGTGAAGAAAATAAATCAGACTTTTCATTTCATGAGATGTCAGACAAGTTCCTCTGTTAGGGAAACCTCTTTAAGTTCACCATTATATGAAGAAAATAAATAAACTATTCATTTCATGAAATCTTCTGTTTACGGAGCAAAGTAGAACATCCACCAAGGTAGTAGGACCAGGAATAGTAAGTTAAACCTTCTTTTCCATTCATGTAGGTATCAGCTTGATTGTTATTCATCTGGTACATAGAGCTTGGAGGAATGAGAGAGACGAGCAAACCAGATCAAGATTATAGAAAATGTTACCTTACCTCAAATTAGTACCAAAGAGACTGAAAGAAATGAGGCACAAATTGCACTTAGGAGGTCAGGATTCAACACAAATTTCTCGGCCTTCATCAAGTGGATGTACCCTGTACAGAAAACACAAACAACTACTTATAGTAAAAATAAAGCACCTCATCATAATTCCACACCGGGCACTTGCAGTCTTGTGATTCTTTTGTGCTCCAATTTTTTTTTGTCAGAAGTGGCTACACACTATAACTGCATTAGGATGGTGCATTGAAAACATGCATATGATTATTTAATACAGAATCAATGCACCAAAGGGAAAGGACACCATTTGGTTCACTGTATTTCCATCAAAACATACTTTGTATTATTGGTACAACAAAAAATGACAAGTATTCATGGAGATAATGGCAGGATACATCCAAAAATTTTTACAATCTGAGGGGCACCATGATCTCATAACAAAAAGAAAAGATAAAAACTGATTGTAATAAGTTATTTGTATGTATCATACACTGGATTCCATAGGCTTTAGTTGCAGTCTTGCATCTTATTTGGAAAGTACAGCAAAAACAGGAAGCAAATCAATGGTTCTGATATGAAATTAAGATGCTACGGAAACCCTAATTTCACATTCATTAATATAATTAGTCCCACCAAAATGGAACATTCTACAAGCCAAAGTTGTCATCAAAAATAGAACTGTCACATGTATAAAGTAACAAACTTGTCATATAAACTGAATCATAATTTGAAACAACAATGAATTTATCTCTATTAACATGTTTTGATAATAATTCTTACTCATTACCACTAGCTTTTTTTTTAGGATAAATAGATATTATCATAACTTCTTCCAATGGCCAAGATGGCTCGAATTTTTTGTGCTTCTAATATTGATTTTCAGTGAAGAAAGGTAGTACATTACACAAAATCTGTCAAGAATGCAAAACTGAGATACTCCAAAAAAACAAAATTAAATTATCCCTACAAAAACTAAACAAAAATCTGAGAAACATATGCTATAGAATTTTTTTTCTTTACATGTGAAAAAAATGCAGCTTTGTCTATCCATAATTAGGACTTACAGTTTTGTTATTGTTGTTGTATCACGGTTGACTTTTGCCTATCGAAGTATACCAGCCACCGTCATCTGTTATAATCTTGATTTTCTGTCCAATGAACCTGGCATAAAGGAATTGCAATGATAAATTATACAGCACAAGGAATATAATGGTGGATGCAATTCATTTTCAGGATTTATTAAAAATCTACTCCTTGGTTAATTGACAGATCTTATTATTGAAATAAGCAATATGCCAACTATGGTGTATGGAAGTTATACATGAGAGCAAGGTATACAGTTTCAAATAATACCGTTCGTACCGAGCGGTACATACCGGTCCGTCAGCTGACCGGTACATGGACCGCCTATTACCGGATGGAATATATATATATATATATATATATATATATATATATATATATATATATATATATATATATATATATATATATATAAACGAGGCAACGTCGCGTCGCCTCGATGATGTCGCCCCGCATGGGAGAAGGAAAAGGTGACGTCGCCGAGGCGACACGACGTCGTCTTGGCGACGCGACGTCGCCTTTTATAAAAATATTTATATATAAATAAATATATAATATTTTATATATAAATATATATATTTATTAATTTATATATATATATATAAACGAGACGACGTCTCTTCGACGACGTCGTTGAATTATATATATATATATATATATATACACCAAACGGTATACCGCTCGGTATATAGTATCGTACCGTACCGAGCGAACATCGAAACTTTGGTACAGTATGATATTTCAATCCTTGCATGAGAGGACAATTTGAGCTAAAAATCATCATTTCAGATCCACTAGAAATAAGCTGAATGCCTTAACATTAACTGACAGTTTAGTAAGAACTTATTCATGAATGCAATTGTATGACAACAGTTGTTCCCTCTCTGGCTTAACTCCAGCAGAGAGGGAACAACTGCCACTTATGCCACCTCCAGGTGGTTGCTACCACTTATGAACAGGTGGAGCTCCAGAATAGATCTGAGGGGTCTACTTACCATCCAGACCTCATATGGGATGTCCCATCTGAATGACTTCACTGAAACTTTATATTGGAATTATCTGATCTTCAACCAGACTCTATTCTTGCAGACACTAACACAGGCAGAAAGCTGCTGCTGGATGCTTATATGGGAGAAACCACGATGCCCTTCATGCTGAATGTCAAACTATTCTCCAAGGCCTACTAAGAGAAAGAAGGGAAGGCATCCATAACATTTGGATCAATAATGAAGCTTTGGAAGTTATCTGATATTCTAGACTTAGCCAAAGTCTAGAATATATCTGAGTCTAGAAGTCAATGGTCCCAATGAGTCTCCATGGCATATATCTGATATTCTAGAGTTGGCCAAAGTCATTAATGTTGTAAAGTCTGGTCGTCAGTCATGAGGCCGGCAGTGCAGCCCATTGACTAGCTAATTTAATCGCAGAGAAGAATTTCTTTTTGCAAAGGGGAGAATACTTCACTATTTTTGCTCCCAGACAATGTTCTTAATTTACAGATGACATCTGAATAGATCTTCCTTTTTTAAAAAGTATTAGAGTCATTGTGTCAAAATTAATAAAGCTTTGAAATAGCATGTGAAAAAAATCTTTAGTACAAATTCATTCAATTTGTAACTTTGCTCTTTGTTTTGGTGTAAAATATATATCTAGGATCTCAAATTTAAACTTGAAAACAATAATTACAGGGTATGACCACCGATGATTTCATAATAATCCAGGTAGTACCAATCTCAAATGAGTAAGAGGAGCTTGATAACCAATAAAACTAAATAAGAGGACTAAGTTATAATTTTTAAAGAAGAAACAGCTAGCATCTGAACAAAATGTATCAGGTTGTGAATTCTGTCACCAAATTGAGAATATTACACTGTGACATAAAGTGAAAACTTCGTCTTACCTAGCATATACAGAACTGACCCTTACAGACCTGATTGGGAATGAAATTGATCAAATAGTCTTGGTTCAATTAAGTACAGTCTCCTTGGACACCTGAGGCTTCAACCACAGTTACTAAAATATCTGACTCCAAAAATAAAATTCAACACTCATACACATGATCACGATCAATGTGAGAGCAATAATTATCCTCTAATATAGATTATAGATCATACATGATATTCTGCTTACAAAGGGTAATCACCACGCTGAAGAAAAGTAAACTAAAAGTATATACTCTAATCAGGTACCTGATTTCGTATATTCTAGAAATGGAAAATGTAACTTAGACATGAGTGCTGCTAACCTCAAATTTTTAATTTGTTGCTCAGCAACTTATACAGCCCAACTTCTACCAATGCAATTTGGACATAAATTGTTGTGAATTCAAACCTTGATAAGAAATATAGTTAAAAGGAAATACTTGGAGAAAACAAAACAGCAAAAGTGAACTAAGATGCTAGGCTACAGTCATATCAGAAAGTTTCAGAATAATCAAATTATCAAGAGTTTTGGATCCAAATAATCATTGAACCCTCTATCTTTATGATACATAGCACAATGATAAAAATGTGAATATGACCTTCCTATTTATGAGAATATGACCTTCCTGCCAGGGCTTAGACCAATTCAAGGACAAAAGTCATCCCAACAAAGAATAAGAAAAAAAAGAAACACCACTAGTCTTCTCTATTTTTTTTCATAGAAATAAAAATGGCAATACCAAGTGTAGATTCAAGGGCTTTCATCATCTCATATTCATGATTAACCAGTAAGAGACCTTGTCCGAGAAAAGTCCTGTTTCAGGAAATATTGTTACTCAACAGAATCATATCTATGGACACTTTCAGCACTTGTAAAAGAAAATTCCCGATGCCTTATGGATCTGCAACCCTATCTGTGTCCATAATGAGGCACTTTAGTATCAAAAGATGAAGTCATTAACATTCTTGGGTATCAAATACTATTTTCAAGATCATATTTATAGAAACTTGAAATTGTAACGTCAAGTTTAGAGGTATTTCAAGCATTGAAGACTACTTGTCATGTCCATAATTGTATTTCATCATTAGATTAAATCCCTCCATCTTTATATCTCAAACAACAAAACATGGTGCTCCCATTAATCCATCTAAAACACTTTATTTCTCCCCTTTTAGCCTAAAGAGTATCATAAAATGGTCAAGAGAAAACAGTCAATATCACTAGAAATTGGAGAATCCGGTCGAAAGAACCTAAACCTTATATAGCGCTGACATGACACCATCGGTGGTTCAAAGTCTGGCTGCTCCAAAACAATTAAACCAAAAAACAGAAAATGCATGTGTTCACTCTGGCTTGTCATGGTCTTCACTAAAGCAAACAATGATTTTTAACAATAGTTACAAAGCAATAACATCAAAGTAATAAAACACATGAATCATCCACTTCGTCAACTTCTATTTAAATCAAATACTAATTTCATGAATGTACAAAAGTTTCCCATCGAATCATCTTCTGTCCATCAATCTTTTATTATCCAGAATGTTAATGTAGAAATTTGATCACAAATAGTAGCAATAACCAAAAAAATGGCAGGCCCTAATATTGAGTAGTATGCAAATTCTAATTACAAAATGCGGGAAGAACAGTTATTTTAGTTTGTCAGAGTATTTATCTCAAAAAGTTAACTAGAAGTACTTTCAGAAGAAAATAGTAATAATAATAACAGACTTGAGATAGTATTAGTACCTCCAATTTGTGACTCACAACTAGCTCTGTTTGTTGAAGGCTTTCTCTAAAATGCAAACCTCATCCATGCACTTCCAAAGATGTTTGAGATGACCTGTATCAAAGCGTAAGGCTAAAATGCATCATGATGTTTATATAATGTGTGATATTTTGATTAATCATGGTGTCACCTTATTCTTATTGTGATGGATTAATATTTCATAACATAAATATTATACAAACATAGCTGAAACATATGAATGCAAAAAATATGCATAGCCATATGAAGCAATATATAAATGTTTCTGCAGGGATGGTAAAGATCTGGTAGAGAAAATTTCTGCATTTAATCAAGAAATCCTTGAACAATGATCTGCCACGCCAACTGTGCAACAAACAACTTGAAAACTCAACCTAAAAAAATTTTAGGAAGCTCATTCTAATAAAACCTGTACAGATAATCATTATTTTTTAAATGTGTTCAGAATGTTTTGACTCATTGACATGGAAAGAATCAAGTTCTTAACAGAGTTTAAGTGACCTGGAATTTTAGAGATTAAAAGAGTTAACTAACAACTTTAGCAAACAACAGGAGAAAATCAGCACATGTGATCCTTATGAGAATGAGAAACACATTTCCCAGAATTAGAAAAGTAAAACTGAAGTTTAAAAAATATATTTATGAAAATTGCTTACTGGAAATTTAGTTAAGTTTAACTGGAATGACAACAACCACATTTAATTTCAGATTCGGTCGAAAAGTAGGCATGAGGTTGCAAAAAGCTTTCCAATACATTCAGTACAATGGATAAGAGGGCATTTCTTGCAAAAGCCACCATGAAGTGCAAAACAAATGGAGAATAAAAACTGTGTAATCCAATGCAAAACTGGAAGCTAGTGATGCCTTCGGAACAATTAGTGTCCTCTCTCTTTCTAAAGTACAAAGCTGAAAGACATTCAACCAGGAGATAATGCTATAGAAAGAGAAAAGCTAGTTACACACAGGTACAAGAACGTCCACAATCTCAGAGTGCTTCTTTGAGCTGAAAGATTCTCAGAATTGCTCTAGCTTTGTCATACTCATTCAAGGACACTAACATATTCTTCAAACGGCGAGCAAGCCCACAAGTCTCTTCCTCGCTCACACCTGATGCATGCCTTTTCTCCAACTTGCCCCCTAACTCTGCAATGCAATCAACCAAGGGCTGCAGCTTCTGACTGGGTCGTGAAGTGACCTCAGGACCAGACCAAACCCCTACAAGTGATGCTACGATTCTCTCTGTCCTCATGATGGCATCATGAATATTGGGCATGATGCTTTTGACATGAGGCAGGAGCTTCCCTCCCAAAAGCTCTTCAAGGGCAAGATTCTCTAAAACTGGCATGGAAAGAATATTTTTCCACAGGCAAATATTTCTAAGAAGCCGAACAGATGTACCAAACCTATATGCCACAATTTGTGCAGCGCCTGGCACAGCCTTTGTCACAACACTACTCCAAACTGGCAAATTAAGGCTACTGATGGCCTCATTCAAGCGATTGTGGACAACAGTCAACAATTCACGCAAAGGCTTGCTTGAAGCTGGAACATAGCTGATGACCATATTTGTTGCAAAGACTGCATTTTTCGTCCTTTGGGTACTCAATATGTCCCAACAGTGTGCAATTTCATGATGCAAGATAGGAAGCGCTACCTTTTCAACTATTTCTGGAATAAGATTAGCATCTGCATCATTAGGTTCAAAATCTTGACCTTTTCCTGGCAATCCATAATCAAAAAGAAGTCTGTGCCACTCCATGTCAAAAAAGTCTGTCGCATCATAAAGAGGATCCCACTTCAAAAGCTCCAATCTCACATACGGAGAGAACAAAGAGGGTATGCTTAGGGAGACATAAGCATCTCGATAACTAGAAAGGTAATGGCTCTTCCATCTTTCGAACCTTTCCTTCACAGTCGTAAGGTTAGAATACTCTTCCGATGCATCACTGAAAATTTCTTCAGCAGTTTGGAGCAACTCATTCCTGCTAGAAATATATGCATTGCTTTCAGAATCACTCTCATCGGTGCTTAATTCTCCTTCAATCTGCTGGGAAACATTATCCTTACCAATATATGTGATTCTTTTGGATTCAGCCCAAGCTTTCCTCCTTTTCCTGGACTCTGCCCTCCGTGCAAAATCCATGCGCAATTTTAGATTGATATCCCTGCCAAACTCATCCAGTTCAACAGGTAAATCTGCACTTTCTTGAGCAGCAGCATTGGCAGCCTGAGCTGCAGCTGTAGCAGCAGCAATGTAAGCCGATCCAGAGCCTTTATTCAGAACTGCAATCGCTGCATTCACAGCAGCTTCCACTTCATTGGAATCATCAGAAATATCAGCAGCTCTTCTTTCAACAACAGCTAATGCCCTCTTCTCATGGAGCTTCTGCATCTGCTCTTCCAGTTCCTCAATAAAATAAGCCTTGTCATTCAAAAAATCACACATCACCGAAATAAAGTCCCGGAATTGTTGCATAAATACATACTTATCATCAGCAGCTTTCAAAGACTTCTCAAGATTGGTAATTTCAGATAGTGCTTCGGTGATATTTGTATCTGTTTTCACCAATGAATTCATCGTCATTTTGTGTGATTCCTTAAGTTTGCTGATGCTCTCCTGCAGAGCTCGTGTTGCAACCTCAGCCTGCTGAGATATTGACATAACCTCTGCACTACGTGAAACACCAAATGAAGCTGACATGCTGCTCACTGAGGGTTGATGGGTGACGCCAGTGTAGGCAGTTGGCAGTGGCTGGATAGCAGGAATGGTTGGAATGCTGTAATTGACTCTCTGAGTGGAAGCCTCATCAATTCTCCTTCCCAGTCCCTTCCTGAACTGCTCTTCCTCCCATTTTCTCTCCTCCTCATCTTCATCATCATCCACATTGTCATGCACTTTACTGAGTCCACCATCCACAAACCTCACCTCTGCTGCATTGATCCTCTGCCCAATAGTCTCAAAAACCCCCTTCTTCGACCCATCATCCACCTTATCCCCAAACAAAGCAATCCTCTCTTGAAAATCATTGTCCTCTTCATCACTTGATGCGCCAGCAGAAGGGTGGCTACTTGGCATCCCGCCATCAAGAGAGATGTAATCGGGTGCAGCATGACGTGGTTGCTGAAGCTGCTGCCTCTTTGCCCTGATAGCTTCTATGGTTGCCTGATCAGGTATCACCGGCAACCTCATCCCAGTCAGTGGACCACCATTGTGATCATCTTCTTCCTCCTCTTCTTCTTCCTCATCCTCCTGCCGTTTCGGCACAACATCCTTCTCGCTGTCTCTCCCAGGCACAACAGTGGTCGAGGTTGGTTTCAGGAGGCCTTTAAGAACGATAACAGGTTCAGCAGGGGGATCAGGTTTTTTCGACTTGGGCTCTGCGGCTGCCTGCGGCCGCTGTGGCCGTGACGTGCTGCCCAGGGGCCTGGCGTTCTTCTGGAGCTCAAGGAGCCGCTCCTTTGTATACTCGCCGACCTGCGGTTGAACATTGGAAGGGATGGGAGGAGCCAAATGCGAGGCCTTCGAGCGGTCCTTGGCGGAGGTATGCTTGTGGAAAGTGGCGGAGGAGGAGGCCGGGGTCCGGGCGGGGCGACGGACGGTGGCAGGGCGATCGTCGTTCTCCTCCTCCTCATCGTCGGCGAAGCTAAGCCGCTTCGGGGCTTCCGGTTTGGAGGTCTTGGATTTGGTTTGAATTAGGGTTTGACTCTTAGTGGCGGCCGGACTCGGTGCGGATTTCTCCTCGCCGTTTGCATCATCCGCCTCGGAGCGGCGGCGGAAGTTCTTCACTCTGCTGCTACTCATCGATCCAAGCACCTTCGTTTTCTGCCACGAATCGGACAAACAAATTGCCGTAAGCCTGTTCTCTCCTCCGACGTCAAACGGAACAAGAAAAAGAGGAAAAACAAACTACGAAAACCACAAAAGCTTCCAAGGATATGTAAAAGATCGAAAGGAAACGAAGGAAGAAGAGGAACGAAACCTACCAAGTTCAATTTTGTGCTTCTGATCTATTTCTCGTTCGGTTTTGTTTGAAGGGTTTCAGGCGGAGGCGCTTGATGATGATTAGAGGGACAGGTCGGCATGGGATGTAGGTGTGAGCTGATGCGACGAAGGGGGCGGTTTCCAAATCCAACGGGCAGTGAGGGACGTCGTAGGAGCATTCTGACCGTCCAATTGATGAGCCGAGACAAACAAGCCGAATCGACCGTGAGTTCTCCGGTTCGATTCGGCCCATGAGGCTCGGTTCACTCAACATCAATCCAACTCGCCCTGGCACAGGAATAAGAGCGTATTTTCTAATACAGCGTATATTTTCCCCTAAATACCTAGATATTACATAAGTGGCTTTACCAATCGTGGTAAACTATAAGCTAAAAAGGTAATAATTTTTTTTAAATACCGATTAATTGACTTCTTATTTTCTGAACTTAATTTTTAAAAATATTAATTATTAATTTAGGAGCGATAATATGTACATAAAAATATATCCGGTATTAATACAAAAAAAAAATCACAGGAAAAAGATCTATGTAATTTACTTTAAATAATCAGCACATTATAGCTTGTTATTGTTATTATACTTTTTTAGGGCATTCTTGTCAGAATTCCATCATCATTATACTGTTTAACCAAAATTATATATTTGAGAGTTTTTTAAGTTTTCATATTTGAAAATGTTCGAGTTTTACAAAGATATAAATTCTAAACTTAGATCTAAAGAGGTAAGTATGCAGCTCATACTTTTCAGTTTTCATACCATACCTACATTTCAGTAGAACGAGAACATTTTAGAAGTAGTCAAAGTAATATATTTCCTTAAAAGATTATATTATACAGAATTAAAAGACTAATACTGCAAGAACAAGTCCATAAGATACCTTTATAAAGGATAGGCATAATAGGAAGATTGCGGGCTTTACAAGTCGTGCATCAACTTCAAAAGAACAGGTGCAGCTGAAAGGCATAACGAGGTGGTGATATCAAATGATCAACCTTCATGCAGCAAATACCAAGATCAGTTTCATCCTAAAGCCCAGCTGGCATCAAGTGATCTGTTATTAACAACTAGAATCAATCAAGATAGCAATGGAATGATATCTGCTAAACCACAACGTTAATGGAGATCACTCTTCAATAGTATCAGGAAGAAAACCATTCATTTTTATCCAACTTTAACTTGATCACTGGCTTATACTAATTTGGTGGATGGAGTTCTCCACAAGAGGGTAGAAGATACCAGCGTATGAAAGTATAAAAGGATATATATATATATATATATATATATATATATATATATATATATATATATATATATATATATATATATATATATATATATATATATATATATCATCAAGAACATGATGTCTGAGTTTTCTTAATATCGGAGATCTCCAAAGATGCACCTATTCTTTTTTCAAAGAAAATCTGGGTTAGACGAGATAAGAGGGTCCACACCACAGGAGAGCAAAGTCACCACTTGGAACAATAATACGAAAGCAATCTCAGAAGGCCTTTAGATTTCCTATTCACCGGCAACGAGAATCGGAAGTCCCCTGGAGACCGGAATAATAAACAGTAGTTAGCATGATCACAATTATCAAAACAAGAACAAATCAAAACCACAATGCCAGTGACATCAGAATATGCTGTTTCAATGTGGCAGATGTAGGCATGCTAAGCCACATGATCTAAGATCTTCGCCAACTTTAAAGAGGAGAAAATTTGATGATACCTTACCCCAAAACGATGAAAGAAAATGCCATGGTTGACCAAAAAATGAACAAAGCCAAATCTGACACAATTCAGAAATTAAGATCGTTCAATTTTATTATGGTCTGTGGTTCAAACAGTATACTGGGTGCAATTTTAAGTCATATAAGTTCTAGAGATCTGAATGCAACTAATCGTATATTAAAATTTGGAAGAAATGTATGACTACGACCTATCACTAGTTTTTCAATAAAAAATCTAAGTATGGACTGATAACATAAATATATGAAGCAATAACTTGTACAAAACTTCAGTGATGGACTCAAACATCTACATAACTCATGCTAGCAATAAATCAATAACCTCACGCCAAAAATAGAAAAGTAAAACCTTAAATCATTATTTTTTTCATAAATAATAATGCTATAATTTAGTTAGCTTACAAGACCCTCTACAAATGAGAAAAGGAACTGTGTACAAAAATATGTAAAGATCTTTCTTCAAAGACTATCTAAAGTAGCCACCTAGAAAAATATCAAAAGAACAGAATTAGACACGTCCCAACCTGGACCTCCAAAATGGCTCAGATTTGCATTCCATTTCAAGATACTCCAATTCACTTACGTCAAATATACTTTTACAGTCATTGCATGCAACTCTATCCAATAACCTAGTGAGAAAATCTCTACATGGTACAATCTCTCTACTCCAAGTATCAAATATTCATCTTGTTTCTTCAAATTTGTATCGAGAATTAAGAGATCATAACAACAACAAAATCTAGAATCATGTTTCTGCCTTTATTATTTACCTCACATCCATGATTAGAACTTCCAAATTTTTTATGCTCTCACAAACGTGTAACCTTTTGAATCCACCTGAAGGAGAAGTTCCCCACTAACTAGTATTCCCTAGATGGTTGAGCTTAAACATAAACTTTGGTTTCATGAGATCACCTAGTTCTGCTTGAGAAACATAAAACTAATAGCATTAACAATATCTTTGATTGGTCGGGATTTTAATACTCTGTCATATACTCACAACATTTTCCAGAAAATCCTAACCTAGATTAATGACTATATACTTTTCTGAAAATATTATCTAGGATAACACCAACCTGAACATTATTTTACTTTATTTTCTCATCATATATTAAATCTTTTTAAAGGAAATTGCCAAATTTATGTAGAAACACTAAAAATTTTACAAAACCAAGGCTGTGGCCCCAACTGAAAATGAAACTTCAAACCATGGAATGACTTGCTGCAATAAATACCAGCCATACAAGGTTGTATAAAACAAGACCAAGACAAGAACCACTAGATTTCAGGTTGTGAGAGCTTGATAAGCTAAATATGATCGATATTCTCCCTTATCTCTTCTGCAATGGCAATGCCTTCCTCTCTTTCTCCCCAAGTTTTTACTCTTCTCTGTTCCTTAAGGACAATGGTCCCTCTCACTCCAATAACCCTTTCCATAATGTCATCAGCTGACAATCAATGACCTTGCAACATAAACATTATTTTGTTATTTTTCATTTTTTTATTTTTTCCAATTGATACCATCAAGTATAATGTAACATTACCCTTTCCATGGTTTTGTTGTTGTTGTTGTTGTATAACATAAAGTATTGTGCCCACAGCAACATAACAAACTAGTCCAAGCAGTGATCACTATAATTGATACCCACGAAGAATATCCTTAAGCTAAATAACACTAATATTACTAGAATACAGCTTTGGAGCTAAGATAGTTCTAAACAAGGTTCGCAATACCGTACCGTACCGGTGTTTCGACCTGGGCTCGGTACCGGTATGGTACGGTATACCGAGCGGTACACCCAGGTATATCGAGCGGTATACTCAGGTGTGCCGAGTACTATAGCTCTGCTATAGTGCTGCAGTACACTACTATAGTGCTACAGTACACTCGGACCGGTACATACCGCCCGTACCGGGCAGTACAGTTCGGTACTGCAGACCATGGTTCCAAACATTTAGTTCATTTAAGATGATTTGATTTTAACATGCTGGTCAAAGTCCTTTAATGTACCTTGTTCTGGGTTAAGCAGTTACAGTCTATTGTTACATTTCCATCAAAAGAACTTCTACCCAAACAGACCGGTGACCAATTGCAAAGCAATTGTCATCAATCCAGTAAAACCAAATTAGAAAAACTATTAATAAATGTAGTAATTCCAAAGAGAATGAATATCTCAACAAAGATTTGGAACAACTTTATGTTTCATACATCATAAATAGTGAGTCAAAAGACAGGTGAAATAGTAATCTAACCAGCCTCTACTCCTGGAGAAATAGTCGTTATCCAGAGAAACAGCAAGAGCGACAGCCACCGCTCTTTCAGAAAGAGTTAGTGGGCGAGCAACTTCTAACTCTTGAATCTGAAATGCAAAGCATAGGTCACAGACAATCCAACAAAAAGCTATACCTGTTTATAAACAATCATAATTTTCAGTAACCCCTGAAGCAGGCTCAGTTATGGGAAGTGAATTAGAGTCCCCAAATCGAATCACATATTGACCAGCATCGGTGAAGAGCTGCAGAACAATAAAATACAAAAATCAATGTCCCTTGACTTACTCTTTACGAATAGATATATTCATTCACAATATGTTTAAAACTGTGGATTTCCAATACTTGAAGTCTGATGTAATAGAGTCCAAGAATTGTATGCTGTGAACAAAAAAGTAAACTTATCCCACCTTATCTCCTATTCTCCCACTCATCAAAAAAGATATTAAAGATTTGAAAATCCAACAAGTGAAGAAAAAATAAATTATGAAAACAGAAGATCAAGTGAAGATGACTACCTCAAAACCAATACCCCTCCAATCACGATCAATTTGAGCCAGTACATTGTCATCTTCATCCTTTAAAGTAAATGTCCAATTCCAGAAGCCAGGATTTTCAACCACAGAAAATTGTTTGTTTCTAAAATTCCACAATAACAATAACATTTTCAGTCCAGCATTTAGCCAAATATTGAGTTTAAAATTCCCAAAAATTGTTGAACAAGACAACACAATGTCTGCAAACACCAGATGTTTGACAACTTTTACTGGATTCCTACTTAATTTACTGTTTCAGTTTTAATTATTAAGTTTTCCGAAAAGTCCAAAAATGGTTCAGAAAAAATATTTTTTGTGCATCCAGATTTAGACATGCATTGCATGCTTGGGCAGCTACTTCAGTGTATAGTTTGTGATATAAGTTAATTCCAATACCATAACCTAATTTGTATTGATATAGTAAAAAGACCAATCAGGTTTGACCCAATTTCTCAGCCTTATAATTTGACATAGCAAGAGTAGATGAAACTCAACTTGAGTTGGCATATGTCAGCAGATCATAACTGATTTGAAAAAGAAGCGGCACAGGAGAGGATGAAGATCAGAGAAGTAAAGATAGAAAATTAACAAAAATAAAAATATAAAATTGCAAATATGAGAGAGGAGATGTTGCGATGTTGAATTTGATAGTTGTTGCAACTGTCACATTTATCGTCTACCACCAGTATTTTACTGTTCAGCAGTATTTGACCACAACTATTGCAATGTTCAATGTTCATTGTCCACCACTGCTTAAGACAGAAAAAGATATAAAGGGAGAAAATAGATAAATAGAGTTAACTTTTACTGTCTCAAGTAAATAAGGATGCCACCACAAAATTTGAAATTGAGGTAACTATTACACTATTAGGACACCTTAAGTCCTCAATGTTTCCATCATACTAAAACATTTCACCTGGACCTGTATTTCCAATGGCATACTTTGAGTTAATCATGAGGTGATCTTTTCATTCCAAGGCTAGTTCATGTTAACATGATGTATAATATGATATCCAAGAAACATCACTACTGGAGTTTTCATATAATAATTTGGGCCCATATTTTTGGGCTCACACTGGACAAAGAAGAAAGGAAATACTGATACGAAACTTTATCCATATACATGAAGAACAAGATAAAATTAAAATTACCCCAAGTATAAATCATAGATTCTCCGCCAAAGATGCCAACGTCTATGGACAACACCCACTTCCTAAACAAGGAAAAAAGATTGAGACCATTTAAAAATGTTTAATCATACAAAATGAAGAAAACAGTTTAGAAGCGACATGCCACTAAACATAATTTACTTACCTTACCATCTATTTCTGCATATATTGTGCTATTTATCCACCAAAATGGCCTGCGAACCTAAACATAAATTACATATAGTTTGGATGTGCACTGCAATATACTAAATTTTATATAACTTGAAATTTCTAGAAGATTTAATAGTAGTTTCATACTCTAAATATTTCATTGCCCATGGCATCAAATATATAAGCAACAAATGGACGTCTTCCACGGAGTAGCTGCAAGGCACATAAAAAATGACATGATGCTTCAGCAACTATACCAAGATGATGAATGACTTACATTCGATCAGTGTATTGTGAGCATCAGAATCACATAAAATAATCATCATAAACAACAACAATGTGGAAGTCCATTTACGTGAGTTTAGACAAAGTTTAAGAATACCAAGCATAGAAACATGCAGAAAACTATAACTATTCAAGGAAATTGAGGGTTATAGATTTCAGAGATGCCCATTATGACAACAGCTTTAGCAACTGACAAATACAAAAAAAGACAAAGATAACCTCAAACAGCATTAGTGCATAAAAGTATATTCAATCAAATTAAGCATACTAAAACTATGAAACAATGATTTGTTTGGTAATGAAAAATACAAGTCAGAGATATGCTGCAAATTATTTTAAAATGATGAAGGATAACAGGACTTATATATCATTTGCTTATAGCACATAACAGATTCAAATACCAATCTGATACTGATACTTATTAGCAGTCACAACAGTCCAAAAAAGGAATAGCAATGGAAAAAATCATACTAAACTTCTCAAAAGGATGCTTAGTTTGGTAATAGAAAATGTAGATCATGTGTATACTGCAAACCATTTTAAGGTGACCAATGATAACCAGATTTATCATATAATTATAGCATACACCATTGATTCTCAGTACTAAATTGAGATTTTAATCTTTGATCAAGTAACCAATATGTATAAGTAAGAGACAATCATTGTGGTTGGACAATGGAGAAGAGGGTAGGCATGATAATGATGAAAGATGGAAAGGGCATTTTGAAAAAGGGAGTGCCTGGTAAAAACTTGGCACTATCTCTATTTTTGGAACACATGGCTTCAATCAAAAAGGCAATTTGTCGTTCGTGAATCCAGAATCAGATGTGTGAAAGTTCTCTAATTTCGAAACACTTACCACTTTATATAGTAATCAATGACTACACAGATCCTCACACTTAATATGTCTCCTACAAGGGATAGGCTAGAGGAAACATATAGTAGAAAGGCCACTAGGACTCATAAATGTAACTAATCATCAAACCTACAACCAAAAGATATAGAGATGTTGTGCTCAACATCTAAGGTGGGTTCACTTGTGTAATTGAAAATGAAATTGCAATGCCACTCCTTTGCTCCACCATGCTCCCCCTTATCTTTTTCACCCATGTCAAATAAGATTTTTCAGCCTCTGGCAATTCCTAGCCTTAGACAAGATCTTTTAAATTCTTTAACGAAGCACCTGTGAAGCACTGAATACGTTGGTATTCAAACCACACATAGACATCATACATGAATTTTAAATAACCACCATGAATTTTGAGCATAACTAGTTCAAAACACCCTCCAACAGAATTGTACAAGCATCTATATTTTGCATCACAACAAATAGGTTAGAACATAAACTACACTATTGTTATCTGAAAAGATTAAATAGAATGGCTTGTCATAATCCAATTATGCCTATTAAGTGAGTCTAGACAAAGAAGTGCGTGCCACAAGAAATTGATGTAAATATTTTTAATTAAAAGTAAATAAAAAAGGACGTACCTAGTGCATGCAAGGAAGGTCAATGTTCGCCAAGACACTTTAATTAGAAGCAAATAGCATTTTTAAATTTGAACACCAAGACAAAATTACACTTATAGTAGATTGGTCACAAAAAAATAGCAATGTTATTTTGAAATTTAAAAAAAAAAGGAAACAATGCAATCTAGTATTGATATTATGCATTACCACTTTAATTGCAAGAGTTGCGACAATGGCAACTATAGAGTGAAGAACCAAGCAAACCAATTGCACAAATTTTGGAAAAATATATGATAACTGGACATTCTCATACAGTATGAGTCATACTTATGATGCAATCTAACACTCTATATCCTCATGACAAAAGCTGAAAACTTGATAAATAGAGTAGTCACATGACCATACAGAGTCATAGATTTCACTAATTTTCAACTGAAGATGGTGGCAAGTGAACTTAGTTTAGGTATTATTAGTGGTTCCTATTTAAAAGATCATGTATCAGACAGATAATAATAACAAAAAGCTTTGCACTAGAAGAGAAAAACAAGGTACATGGAACACAAAGCAAACGAAGGCTTTCTTCTATTTCTTCCACCCACTCGTAACAACTAAATATATAAAATTATACTAAAATCTAAAAATGTTAAATGAACTTATAAACAACTATAAAATATATGACAAAAATTTACATGATTTATATGAGAATTCCAATACAAAAACAAGGAATGATTACTCTTTGTTTGTATACAAAAGATGATGTGGCACAGTGAGTTAAGGTCTAAAAATCAAATAAATTGTAAATCTTATCTACTAAAATAAAACCACTTCAATTACACAAGAATTAAAATATGTTAGTGAAAACAACAGTTCGGAGATCGCGCACCTGCCTAAAGATAACATTACTACTCTCCCGAATGAAACCCACAGGCTGAAGGAGAAAAAAAATTCATTAATGATACTTTTGAGGCTAAACAGGAACAACCCACAAAATTTAGTTTAGATGGAGCCTGACAAATAACTTTAGTTACATACTAATTGGGGATAACAAGCATCCACTATCACATAGCGGTTCTCCTGCAAAACAACAAGACAAATAAATATGTATAAGTTCTGAAGAAATAACAATTGTTGAGCTGTGATCATGTGCCTAAAATCATTGGGCTTACAAAAAATTTCTGTTCATGCCAAACAAAATATTTCATTTTGATCCATTGCAGAGAACCACAAAAAAAGAGAAGTCTCAGGTTTAGAGCAGCAGCAGGTGGTATCAGTGCATTAGCAGTTATATAAAAGTTTTAACATTTTGTCTGCTGAAAAACAAATTTTCAGATCAAAAAGGCAGAAGAGATTTTATATTCATTCTTGTTATCAAATCCACTCTCATTTATACTCTTACATTTTAATTAAAAGAAATGATACAAGATTTAGTAAATGAGGGTAATATAATAATTCAATTTCCTACTCTCTCCCTCTCTCTTGTTTAAAGGTAAGGGGGAATATTTGTAGTATTTTTAGTGTTGAAAAAGATGAAGTTCAGATTAAAAAGAAGAGTTCCAATGTAATGGATGCATATGTTACAGTCTTTGTACATTTTGTTAGTTTTATTTCAAGTAATAAGCTTTCTACACAACATCTTCATATGTATTTCCACATCACTTACCAAGATTGTCCAAAAGGAAAAAAAATGAAATATGACTTGGGAAGATGTGCTTGATCAACAATGTTATCCAAGTAAAGGAACCAATCCTACCCAACGATCTTTCGGATAAGAAAAATATATATCATGAAGCAAGAATAGAATGTGAACAGTTCTCCAAACATGGCCAATGGGCTGTCATTTGATTACATTTTGATCTTATAAATTAGAGATTCATTGTCTAGCTTTCGTTTTTCCTTGTATTTGGTGAAAGGCAAGAAGGGTTGTAATCAAGAATGTGACTGAATAAAAATCTGACTTTTCCCACATTTTGCATCAGTAGTGTGGCCATCTTTTTCTCATTTGTGTGATTCCATCACATGTACATGTGAATCTGGTGCAAGACAAAAACCCATAAGTTTGATCCTTAGGAACTAGAGTGAATCAGATATTATCTTCTCCCTCTTTTCTCTTTTAAGATTATCAAATCCATAAATAAAATAAATATTTTCTTTGTTCTTCTAGTCCTCCATCCTCTTGATCTACATCATATACCTTATTAACCATGCATTTTTTATGCATATTATTTTGATACATAATTAACAGAAAATTTGCAGTAGCATCCAGGTTCCCTCGTGTTCAAACATAGTTAACATCTCCATCTTTAAACAAGAAAGCAATCAAGTGGATACCTTCTAGGCTTAATTGATTTTAAGGGAGGACCTGAGTTTCAAATGATATGTTGCAGTGAAAAAGGCTGTAAGCTTGAGAGGTCTCTGGTAATGATAACTAGTCTTTCCAGAGATAATATCAAGAGTATATAGCACTGATTATTTGCATAAACTGTCATATGAACATCTAATTGATTCACAAGCATGAAGAGAATCAGCAGAAATAACACAGCCTTATAAAATATGCAAAACTTACTATAATTATTGCGACATATATACACTACATTATCATTTCCATGCTTAACAGCATCATTAATTATGAAAGAAAACAGTTACCTGTTCAAAAGCAAACATAATATTTGCCCACTCTATGTCTCTGGTAATAAGCAAATTGGCTCTGGAAAGAAGAGGAGCAAGTCTGACCTAGAAAGATGGAAGCCAAAGGAACAAATCATTATCAAGAGCCAGGTCATGCAAATCCAGCCTGAAAATATCACATACAACACACCAAAGAAACAAAGAAAAGGAAACAAAAAAGTTCTAGATCTTATGCAAAGAATGGTTGGAAGACAAAACATTACATGCACAACAAAAACCAAAGTCATTCCTATCAATTTGAATCTAGGTGGATCTCATATGCCACCGGTAGCATGTAAAAAAGATGATGATCAACCAGATGTCCCAGTGAGATAACCAGAACCCAAAGCATAGTGCAAATACTCCTGACTCCTGATTGGCAATGTATGCTTAACATGTACTCTAAAGTTACAATTACAAGCACTACCCAAGTTATAAGACAGAACTTTCAGATCTTGCAAGTGCTGTCCTAATGAAAGGTACTTTGATTTTGTCAATTAGTTCAGAAACCTCCAACCTAACAAAGCTGGTTTTCAAAATCTTTTCAAAGGTATCATTTCTTATGGATCAGAAATCCGTTCAGTGGCAACTAACTAACTTTTTGCTTGACTCAGCCTACTCATTCAACCAAGACCTAGATGTAATATCTTAATTACGTAAGACTAACAAGGACATGTGATATGCCTAGATGACCAATAACATAAATTTTCCCTACATGAAACTATGAGGCAAGTAGTGCATACAATGTTATCTTAAACTATATAAAACAATGAAGAAAATATCATAAAAAAATACCCCATTTGAAAAAAAAAATTGGTTTGTACTATGCATTATGCATGCTCTGTTGTGCTTAGAACATGCATGCTTCAAAGAAGAACTTAATAAATAAAAAAATCCGTGAACTGCCAGATGTGAGATGAAACAACATCACGAACCAAATCGGAGAACTCAGCAAGATAAAAAGAATAAATTGTGCACAAGAACTCACCTCTTCAGGAGAACCAGGGGACAAGAGATCACCATCATATTGACTGATCGGCGGTTGTTGCATGGTTTCCTTGATACCAGAATCTTGTTCAGCCAGAACTGGTTTTCTTAAGACTGACTTCAGAAATGGAAGCTGAGAAGAAAAGGTGTCAAATAAAGTACCCCTATCTTGAACGCGTGGAGCAGGCTGCCTCTTTCTAATTCCCCTTCTTCTTACTTCCATGTTTCGTTTCTCTTCAACCCAAAGTCGTGCTAACCAATCCCTGCTTAGAGTTCGTTTTTTGCCAGCAGAATCTGAAAACCCTCGACAGCCAATTAGGCGACCATGCAGCACAGTTTGTGGTCTTTTAATGTCGACCTGTGAGTTGGATGCATTCCCCAGCACATTTGCACTTCCTGAGCCAAACTGCTGTAGGAGTGCAGTAACACTGTATCTTGTGTGATGCAGCTTCCCGTTCGTTATTTCCTGACGAGCCCGGTCAGTTAACGAGCCAAAAGGAGTGATCCCACCGGTAAACTTGATGGGAGATGCAAGCCATTTCTTCAACCACCTCATCTGAGCTTTTGAGATTAATGCGGATGTTTCAGGAGCCTTCAAATGGACCAACAATTACGCCAGTTATTCAAAAGCCATCAGTTTGTCGAATGTATTCATTCAGGAACGAGGCATAATCGACAACAAACCGAAGGGAGAGCCGAGAAAAGAACATCGGATCAATGTTTTGAGCCAATTTCGATCTAGGACAGCGAGCGCGGCGACGAAAGGTTTCGGCAGGCGGCCGGGAGAGGGGGAAGAGGGGCAAGCAGGGAAAATAAAGAAGAGGAGAAGAAAGAGGGGGAGGAGGAGGAGGAGGAGCAGGAGATTCACCTTCCACCGTCGACAGATGCTGCCAGCGCCGCCTGTAGCCTCTGGTCGCCGATGGGAGAGACGAGGGGGACCGACGGTGGACTCCGCCAGAAGGAGAGGGTTCGAGTGTAATTGGCGACTTTGGTGGAGGAGCTTTTGAAGCCGGGCGTCTAATAGAGCTAATGTCATTGCACTCAGTTACTTTCGATCGCTATATTTTTAAAAATTATATTGATTTAATATTTAATCTTATTTTTCGTTGATTTTGTTAATTAAAATACCACACATGCCACGCAGAAAATAATACTAAAACAGACTTAAAATGATAATTTCATAATATTATTCTCATCAAGATTTTTTTTATATATCTTTATCGAAAACAGTAGTCAAGAAATCAGCACTTTTTTTTCTTTCCATTTTTCAATAAAACTTCTAAAGACAAAAAAAAGAGACAAAATAATTGAATAGTATTCCCAACAAAATCTCTCTGCTTTTTTTCATTGATAAAAATAATATTATAAAATTATATTTTTAATATTATTTTTGGTAACAATACATACAATATTTCCATCGACAAAATCGATAACTAATTAGTTAGTCCCGTCTCCCATATATTATTAATAGTATTACTTGATGCAATGCAACCAATGTTTTCACCTAAATCGTTCATTTAATCACGCAAAGCATGATGTGCTGCTGCATCAATTTTTGCCCAGTCCCTCCCTTTATCTTGACCTCTAAAAATATGATGGATCAAAATATAAACCATAGTAGTTCCAATCTAATTTTATATCCGTCAAAATTATCTTGTAGCCTTGTTAGTTGTAAAAATTATTTTATATTGACTTGAGTAACTTCTTTAGTTAATTTAATCAATTCTCAAACTTGGGTGTTACATCTAAATGTCATGTTATTTTCATCACACTAACTCGTTTCAATATACACATCCACAATTGAAGATTTTGTCTCTTATGCATTGTTGAAAGTCTTAATTAATTACATTGTATGGAAATTTTGTACTCATTTTTTTTGGAATCACTAATATAATTATGTTCATTATGAGGTGGCTTTATGTTTTCTAGTTTGATCCTTAATTAATTCAGAAATAGTATTCATTTTTTATATTAACGCCACAACCTCTTTACCATGACTCAAATCTTCTAAGAATCCATTCATACCCACTTCAACAATTCTAACCACATCAACCACAGCCCAGCCAGGATGCTGTTTATCTTTCTCTATGCTTCAAGGGTTTTGGTAATTTACATGTTGGGTTCCATGTCTCTAATACGAGATAAGAAAACTCTCAATCTTTCTTCAATATCTATATTGAGAAACTAATAGGAGCAAGCCAGACAAGTTCCATAAAAGTGATGAGCATGTAGCAACAGTGAAACTGGAACCACGAGAACAGAGTTCAGAAATGAACAAAGAGAAAAACCTTCAGAACTATTATACATACACAAATATCTTGCACATCCCCTCAGGTCTAAAAACCCTGTCAAATCATACAAGAGAATAAGATAGCATCAGATCATACAGGCTTCTCGCCTGGGAGATGAGAAGGGGAGCCACCATCAACTTGGTTCTTCTTCCTATGAAATATGCCGCTCAAGTTTGGGAGAAGTGCCTTTTTTGAAACCGTTGGTCTAACAACCTTTCGGTTCTCTTCCGTCTTCTCCACACCCTTTGCACTATGAACCATCGGTTTTGGTGGTAGTGCTTCTGCCAACATCTGTGTCTCGGCCAGTATCCTTGAGGCAGTCTTGGCAGCCATCTTCTGTTCCTTTTCTCGCCACCTCCTCAGCTCTCCTTCAACAGCTTTCTTTGCAGCCTCAGCCATCTCTGCCCTCTTCAGTGCCTCCTCTGTCGCTGTCTCTATGTCCTCCATCTCCTTCCGAGCAGCCTCAAGTTTCTTGACTGCCTCATTCTCACTGGCCCTTACAGCATCCACCTGGGCGATCGCAGCAGCAACCTTCATCTCCGCCAGCTTCCCAGACTCCTCTACCTTTCGGGTCAATGACTCGTACTCTTCTTTTGAAATTGTTATGTTCGCCCCAAACTCAGAAGATGATGCACGAGCAACATTTGCTTTCTCAGAAAGTTCCTTGATAAGATCAAGGACTCTTGCCTCTGCTGCTTTTGCTTCTTCGGCATCCTTCAAAGCAACCTGCAGCTTCTTTTCTGCTTCATGTAAGGTGGTTTGGGCTGCCTCCGAATCAGCTCTTAGTTCTTCAGCACTTTTCTTCATTTCTTCTGCTTCCTGCAATGCATTCTGGGATTCAGATGATAGCTGCTGAAGGGTTGATACTAGATCATCAGATGCTGAAGTCGCTTTGGATTCTGCAACCATGGCTGCCTCAAGCTCAGCTTTGCATTTCTGAAGTTTAAGGTGAAGGTTACCAACAACAGATTCAGTTTCTGCATCCTTCTCTTTGAGCTCTTCATGCTCTTTCTTTAGACCTTCCAACTCAAGCTTCAGGGATTCCACCAAACTTCTGAGTGAACTCTCTTCTTCAGCAAGTTTTTGCAGCATTTCTTTAGCACCATCGAGCTCACAAGTCACTGTAGTAACAAACTCCAGATCTGAGGTCCTGGTATCTTCCATTTCCTTCTGCACAGCTCCAATTTCAGCAGTTGTCTCTGCCAGTTTTGCCTCAAGCATATAATGAACTTCAGGATCAAACTCTTTCTTCAGAGATGCCAATTTCTTTTCAGTTTCTTCTAGAGCTTGTTTGTAGGACAGTTTGTCAGTATCTTTGTCAATGTGAATCTTTGACTCCTCTTGTCGGGCTTGATCAGCGGCAAGCTTCACATGCATAAGTGATTCCTGAGCAGCTGATATCTCCTTAGAAAGCTGAGCAACTTTCTCAGTGTTTGCATCAAATAGCCGCTTTGATTCAGCTTCTTGCTGAATGGCAGTGAGTTTTCCCTCCATCGAAGTCTCAAAATCCTTCTTGATTCTCCTAAGTTCCTGTTTTGCTGCATCAAGCTCCGTGATGGCAGCTGCATACTGCTCCCTTGCATTGTCAAATTCCTGCTCCCAGCCAGCATCCTTATGAGTAGTACTCTCAACAGAGCTCACATCTTCAAGTTTCTTAGTTTGACTATCTGCAGCTTCAGTAGCTTTTAAAGCCTGCTCCTTCGACTCATTTAGAGTACTGAGTTTGTTAGTCAGTTCCTCAACAGTTCTTTTAACCCTCTCTAATTCAGCAAGTGCCTGGATCCTAGTTATATCAGCATTATTAAGCTGTTCCTTGTACTTGTTAAGCTCTTTTTTGGCCAAGTGAAGCTGTGTCTCCTTGGGTAAAGCCCTCTATTAAAAGATAGAGAATGTTGGAGCATAATTTTTGCAATTCAATTGATTGATCAAATTGCAGAAAGCAGTCTATCACTAACCTATATAAAACCAACAACAAGAGCAGAAAAAGTGTCCTAGGTTGAACACAAAGAACATAGTCCAAGAGAGAATTTGACTACTCTTTAGATTATGACTCAATTATGAATGCCAATTAGGCAATTCCCAGAATCCAAAAACCATTTGCTTTTTAAATGCACGAGATTGATGATGTATTATTCTTCTTGAGCAATCTTGAATCACAGTTTGAGATGAATCACAGTGAACAATGTGCTTTTCTCTAAGACCTACCAGTTTTGAAATAAAAGCCAAAAGCTACTATGCTAAAAATTTGGCAGGACTAATACATGATAAAATATCAGCATCTATATCATGCCTGCTACAAATAGCGTCAGATATTCCATTCATATTCTACAAGATTCCAAAGAACAAAAAAGAAAAAAGTTATTATTTCCATAGATGATCATCTACTTTAAATGAAAAAATAGAAATTCAAAGCCAAATATCATTCCTTATATTCTCTTAGGCAGCTGAAACAGAATTTGGTAAAGATAAGTAATCAAACATCAATAAAGATGGTATCCAGTCACAATGGCTATGTATCATGGTGAATACAGTTATGCTTTGGAATTTTGCTATAATTGCTAGACCTTTAAAGCACTCAAGAAGTAATGCAAATGAAGGGATGATGAAAACTCGAAATGACCACCAGAGTTCGAAGTTTTGCATTTTCTTTTCATCCTAATTAAATATCTTTGATATGCTTTGCTTGATTAGCTCCAAATTACTTCACAAGAAAGGGGTATCTTATAGACTTTTTCACAAAAGAAATATATTAATATAAAAAACAGATAGCAATGTCGTTTGTGATGGAGTTAATTTAAATCTAAATTTAAAGAGAAAAAAATGTAACATAAACCTCAATGAGTGGAGGCTTTGGCTTTCTCGCAGTAGATCTGTCAGATGCAAATGCTACCTCACCAAAGAGGCTGACAGCAGCTTTGACAGATTCAAAAGGTGCCCTTGTGTCTATTTCTGCTTTAGGTGAATCTATAGAATTTTGTTGGACTTTTGTCCCCATGCTGCTTTTTCTAACCTGTGTCAGCCTGCACAACCAATAGCAAAAGAGTTTTCATTCTGGACTGATAAAAGTCTCAAGAATTTTATTAACTTCAGTTTCTAAGTGACGTAAGCAATTACAGAAAATTAAAATAATTAATATGCATAGATCTGAAAAGAAAAAAATTGTCTGAGAAGCTTGAGCATGTTCAATGATTCACGTCTATGCTACTAACACTACGTTCACACCAAAAAATGTCGAGTTTAGAAACTCAAGAGAGCAACATAGTATTTGAACTGATGGGTTACATGAGGGTCAATAATAATTACTTCAGTGATAGGATTAAAGCAGATTGGTACAAGTCTCTAAGAAATGATATCAATGGAAAAAACATATTAGAACAGTGACCAAAGGCTAGCCATCAAAATGTCAGACATCGTTGATCAACCTCGGGCAGAACTCATTTGTTAGAGATATGAATAATCAAATGAGCAAATGTTGCTCCATCCAGGCCTTTCTGAGTATCTCGATGACTAAATCTCAAACTATAGGAACATTCAACCCTAGATTGGCATAGTAGATCTTGCCCTATTACCAAGGGACAACTACTCAAAAGATCCTTCAGTTCATGGAAGTCTTAGACCTTCACATCCTAAAGTACTAAAGCTAAATAAAGATAATAAACTCGGTTCCATTGTACTAAACAAAACAAGTTTCGCCGCAATTCTTTAACTTTCAGTTAATTATCTATATCTTCTAGGATTTTCATGGCATTACTAAACATCTTGAGCTTTCAATTGTAAGTAAAAGTTTAAGAACCACTCAAACCTATAAATTATTACAAAAATGAATGGGTAAGTTGCAAAATATGAGCTAATGAGATTTGATATACAATGAAGCTCTTAGCAAAGCATTTCTGTAGGTTATGTTATTTGTTGAAAATAGTCATGATGCTTAAAAAATTATATACATACATTTTACAAATTTGAGAAGCAACATAATTTATGTTACTATAAAATGCACATGAGTTGTAATTAGCATGAAATATTCTTGGTTGTATAGTGCTAACAATAAACAGTATAAAGTACATGATGAGATGTCCATAATGATATCGTATAGACACATATACACACAGATATCAGTGTGAGCTAGATTAATAGTGCAGTTGACAGTCAAGAATAAATATTAAGATGGATGAAGAATCTTGCAATATATTATTTATACATAAACTATAAATTGACATTTACAAAGCATAAATTGACTTTTACAAAGCACTCTAAGACAACATTGTCATCAACCACTTATAAACAGATGTGGATTTCATGAAGACAATATGCTTACTGAAAATGGGGATCTTGCAAGTCAACAGATAAATTGTTATCCACGTTTGAACATCTGAGACTATTCTGTTGAAATATCCAGCTAATGCAAGACGATGCTAGAATTAGAAGTAATCATAAAAGTACATAAAAACAAACAAACTTTTGCCTGTAGCAAATGTTGAAATGCAGAGAAAGAAGTTGTCTTTAATGGTTTCCCAATGGTGTAAGCTCAAATCTTTACAGCCTTGTAAACACCATGACTCTTAATCACCTCACTAAAAGGAAGATATTATGAATGTTCCCCTTCAGTTTAGTTCTTTCAAGAATTCAGGCTTGAATTTCTTTCTTCTGTTTTTCATTAAACAAACCCGAGACAGCTTCATGGATGGCACAGGACCTGAATTTTGCAGGTTTTATTTTCTTGTCAAAGAAATAAATAATTTGATGTCTTGGCAGAAGTAGAAGTCAAAGGAGGGGCTAAAAGGCTACTAAGGTCGGTAGATATAACAAATCTAACAAATAATTCCATGAAATAAGTAGTAAAGTAGATCAAATGGTGCTTGCTGATGTAATCATAATTTTTCACAAGAAAAATGAAAGTTAAACAGACATTTCTCTGGGCATTGATTGTAAAGCCTATAATCCCAATTTGAAAGGATCATATGTAGTTCAAAAAGAAAACAACTAGTTATATAACTAACGATGCAGTCAACTCTCCGTCCTCAGCCAGTAAAATCATAATATTCTAACATGCAGTTCGTTGCTTTCTTGACACACACCAAAATGAAAAGCAATCTCTCTTTTAGTTCCTGAAGCGATCAACCATAGCAAAGGAACCACTAGACCAGATCAACAAAACATTATCGAGTCGAATAAAATTTAGTTTTTTTACTCCAAAATCATTGCAGTCTCGTACCTTCACCAAAACATTCAAATTTCTCGAGCCTCTTCTTAATAACTATCATCATAAAGATACTGATTTCACAAAAAGGAGGAGCAACTTATCTGATAAAATCAACCAAAAAATAGCCGTCGTACGTATAATTGACAACAAAATTTTATCTTTCCATCGAATCGAGTACGCTAGAAGCCGCGAAGCATGAGAGGAAAGGGAGAGGAGTCATAAAAGCACCGGGTCACAGAAGGGACTTGGATTTACGGCTCCAACCGAGGATAATAGCAGGAGTTGGAGAAGAAGGGAGAAAAGGAGATCAGAGAGCAAACCTCGGAAGGATAGTCGGCGAGAAGCGGCCGTCGAGGGTGCGAGGAGAGAACGGCCACGGAGAGGAGCGACAGCGCGCGATCAAAGAGGTCGACGGCGAACACGCCCGCCGGAGGGGACTCCGGCGCCGAAAGCTAAGAAGCCGGCGGCGTTGGGCGTCGGACGCCGGGCGCGTCGTCGGAGAGAGCAGGAGAAGTGGAGCGACGCCAGGGAAAGAGAGAGAGAGAGAGAGAGAGAGCGCGCAAGGGGTGAAGAAAAGGAAGGCGAAGGCAGGGGAGGGGGTAAAGCGGACTCGTCGGGATGTGCGTAAGGATTTGGATCCCAAAAAAAGTTCGGCACAGCTAATGAGTCCTAGTATGTTATGATTGATTTGTAACAGGCAGGACCACGCGGGTCCCGGGTGATACGGGCCCGTTACAGCAGTGCTCCCACGGGAATCGACCAATGGAAACGATTCCTTTCTTGTCTGGTATCTGCTCGGAGACAGTTGAGCCGAAAACTGAAATTAAAAGCACAGCAAGTGCGCGTGTTGGGACTATTTGAAGTGGTAATATATTTGGATTTGGATTCCCGTCTCACGTAGCTGTTTCTCCTCCTTTTTTTTGGTCTGAGGTTTGTTTTATATCTCTATCCTTTAAAAGTTTAAAAATAGGTCATTCGTCCCTCTATATTATATTATATTTTATATTATATTATTTTTATATTATATTTATATTATATTTATATTATATTTATATTATATTATATTATATTATTTACTTTTAATATAGTTAGTATTTCATACCAATTGTAACTTAATATGGGGAGCCTAATTAGTCAGCCTACCACATCATGATGAGTTGGGAAGGGGATATTGTTTGTGTAAGTGGCTCATCATCAAGTATGCTCGTTGTATGGGGGCGATGGTTACGGCACAGCGTTCCGACGACATAACGCTTTTTCACAAGTGAGCCACAACAGTTGGATCCCGTGACGTGAATCAGCAGTCAATTTTGATACCAACAATTTTCAAATATCTAAATTTTTTTAAGTATTTTTTTTAAAAAAAAATTAGTAATGTCAATTTCAACATCATCATATCAAAGGATGGGTATTAATGATACTAATGCATCGAATATCAAAATATAGCAATGAGTAAACTATTTAATTACTTCGATCATTATTTTTTAAAAGAAAAACAAATCAATGGTTAAGATGGTGGTGGGCCCTCATCTTGATTCGATTAGTTTTCAGAAGATATTTAATCATATGGATGATCAAGATAACAAGATTTGATTAAATAAGTGATGTTTTTTATGTTTTTAGATGGTTACGAATATATTATCTATTAAAATGTGCATTAGACTAATCGAAAATCTATAAGCAAGCATAATGGATCAGCTACTACTACTATGTTCCGGATCTGATATGCCACGATTGTAATTGAGCTCGGAATCGGAAGAGACACACATCGTTCTGTATAACTAACGTTTTTTTAATTTTAATAATAGTTTTCAAAGCTCATTATAAAAGGACTTTTTATACATTATTATTCTTTATTCAAAAATCTAGTCAAATAATCTGAATTATTTACTAACATGGGACATTATCATGAATGCCCTAACACAGTCCTATAGGGATTCTCATTCGGTATCAAAAAGTTTTCACTTAGATTGATTCGATTTTACTATGCTTAATGGGTTAAGAAGCGAGAGGACAAGTGTTAGAGGCATAATAACATGGCCAATATCTTAATATTAGATGATCGATACCTCAACACCATCATGTGATGTAATAGACAGATGTTATCATGTCTCGAATTCGACATATCACAACTAGAGAGCTAGAGAGAAACGTACTTTATTTTTAACATAGTCAACGCTTACCGTCAAAATATTAGCTTTATCGGTATCGATTTATTTATTGTCAGGAAGATTTGATTTGGGATCAAATCAAAGGAAAGACCTTGATTGGATCCGAATGCTCGGACAATCAAAATCTCACTTTGCATCGCTATTAAAAATAAATAGAGGCATATCCATATTAACAACCACTTAATTATTATTAGTCATGGTTATCTTTAATATATTTTTTTATGTAAACTAAAACTTAAAAGTGATAAACAAAGAATATTAATTGATAGAAATATATGTAATATTTTTCAATAATAATTATACCATTTGGTGTTTTAATATCATCATATTAATGATCTAACTGAGCTAAATTGACTATAATAATATTTATGTACATCTTTAGACATATATATATATATATATATATATATATATATATATACACTAAATTAGAATTTAGAGGGGTCAATATTAAAATCATCAACTTTGAACCATCATCACTTGTTTAAAAAGTAATAAAATAAGTATTAAAATAAGTTTATTTTTCCAAACAGCAGTACCAAACACACAAAAAAAAGATGTTAAATCTAGATGCCAATAATGCCTCCAAATAAAGATTGTACAGTTCGATCTAGCAAAATTAACCAATTAATTGGACCTTCTCTCTACATACATGATTAAGTTTGATATAAGAGAAGGATTTGAACTAACAATTCTATATCCTTCATTCCATGGGAGACGGCTTTTCTCCTTCAGCATTCGGAATACACTTGGAGCGAGCATCCACCTCTAACTCTACGTGAGAAACTCCTCCTTCGTGCACAGTAGTATAGCTACTACACCCTCTTTTTAACTGCTGCCAACTCGTTGTGAAGACTTCCTTTGCCCCTATTCCATTTCCCTCCTGCCAAAACACCATCGCTATTTAACTTGAAGCTATCTATCACTAACTAAAAGCTACACAATAAGGTTGTTGTTCTTAGCAATTATTGTCCTCAGAAAAATCATGCAGGCACCTTAGGTGAGAAATTAATAATTTTATAGAATATATATATATTATAAGTTGTCGACTTAGCCCCACTAAAAATAACTTCATTTCGGATATTCCAGATCATTCAATGGAAATACATAATCAATGCTCTCGGTGACACAATTCTCCTCTCGCAGGAATCAGTCCCTTCCAAAAACTCAAAGTTAAATTGTTCGGTTTACACTGTAGCATTGACAATATAAAACAGGTGAAGGAGCAAAAGAAAAAAATAGTGATCCATGTCATCTGTATGGTTGTCACATAAAGTAGAATATCTCAACTCAACTAAGCTGGATGTTAAGACAACTCTACGAAAGTGATATTAGCAGAAGCCAGCGAACCAAACACAAAGTCAATTTTATCTAGATTTCCTTCATGATTAATTAAGAGAGAGTCAACTTTAAAATCTTCTTCAAGTAGTGAATAGTTAAAATACATGGGTTTGAGAGAAATTGGGGTCTCAAAAATTCAATTATCATGAAGCATATTGATCAAAGTTCCAATACCAATTAAACAGTGAAAACTAGATCTAACAAGTTCCGTTGATTTCAAAAAGTAGCTTCCAACACCAACTAATAGTATTAGGGTAAGAAATATTCCACCGATAGACCTCGCTATACTTGGCAGTGATTACATTGGAGCCATTAAGGAGAGAGTAAAGTTCTGAATATTTTGAATACCAAAACAATCAAAGTCTCTTGGAAGAGTAACATAATCCCAATTAACCATATGGATATCGAAGGAATCATAAAACTTTTGCCACAAGAATCTATGGATAGACTTATTAATGTCATTAAGGATGCATTTTAGCATCTAAGATGTAGCCAAACAATAGACCAAAGTGGACAAGAGGATCGAATTAGTCAAGGAAACATGCTCGGTCTGAGATAAATGATTAGTCTTCCAAGAGGCTAGCTCCTGTTTAATCTACTGAACTTTTGGTTCAAAGGCGGACATAGGAATTCTACGGAGCCAACCTACATGCCAAGGTATTTAAATGAAAAACATCCCTCCTAAATGTTAAATAACTAGCAAATCTGATGGCTCTACTTATATGCTTGAGAAAGAATATTTGAGACTTACAAAGGTTAATTTTCTAATTCATTAACATCTAATACTTATAAAAAGATATTCATAATGGTTAAACAAGACATACCATTGGTTATTGGCTTAAATGTATAAGGGGATATCATTTGTAAATATCAAATGAGACAATTTGAATTTATATTTGAAATTAAAAGGGATAAGAGAACCCTCAAAACATGACTGATTAAGCATATCTAATAAAACTTGAGCCACAATGATATATAAGAAAGGGGAGAGAGGGTCTCCTTGTCGAAGGCTCCTATTTCCCCTAAAAACCTTTGAAAATTGATTGTTGATGACACAAGAAAACTCAGGAGATGAAACACAAGAGGAAATCTAAGTCAAAAAATAATTAAGAAATTTAAAACAATGAAGAACATTGATCATAACATCCCAAGATAAATGATTATATGCCTTTTCAAGATCAATTTTAATCATGATTAAAGAAGACTTATCTATAGAAAAGATTCAGGAGAGATTGGTTTAGGTAAAAAAATATGAGAAAATTGGCTAACAACATAGCAACAATCCGATAGTTGATATTATATAATGATATGTGTTTAAAATCTATGCAAGTTTTTGGGTGGGTGCATTTAGAGATGAATATAAGATGCATTTTGAACTAATCTCGGTAAATAAAATTAGTTTAATAGAAAAGATTCAAGGGCAAGCGAAGATGACGAGAGATAGTGGCCCAACATCTGTTGTAAAATTGTATGGTGTGTCCATTTAAGATAGAGTTATTGATATATTGGAGTGATCGGATAGAATCCCACACCTCACTCTTAGTGAAGGGCATGGTAAGGGACTCAAACTGTTAGGATCGAGTTGTACTATTGGGGGGTAGTGAAAGTAATAAGCATGTAAATCAGTTTATAATATAAGAAATACAAATTGAGTTTTATAGTGGTTCGGTAGTCGCGACCTATATCCACTCTCGATTCCTCATCACTCGAGGCTATCGGCTTCCACTACTGATCTTCATTCAATGGGTAAAGATCAACTACCCTTTTATACTATTTTTTCTTTTCGCGAGCTCAGGAGATAATATTTACACCTCTCTTTTAGGCCTCACTCCTTCTATAGAAAACTTTTGGAGGAAGAGATTTTAAATCCTAAGAGAGTTTCCAATTTTTCTCAAGTATTTTTTCCCCTTTTTAAACTCAATTTCGTGCTCAATTCTTGCAACTTAATGCAAGAATAGCTGAGATATTTATAGACACTAAATTATTTCAAAAATAGAATAAAAAAAGGGTCTAATCTCGGATTTCTCGGGTCCTAGCAATACCACCGCCTATGCTGGGCGATACTATCGCATGCAGCTCTGACACTAGGCGGTACCACTACCCAGTCTAGTGATACCATTGCCTGACATTGGGCAGTACTACCACCTGACACAATCTCGGAGGCTATATCTTGAAGACTAAGCCTCTGGTAGTGCCATCGCCTGGACCGGCGGTGCCACTACCTAACCCAACTTTTAGGTCACTGAATAGGCCTTTCTCTTGGCCCAAAATAGCCCCAACATAGGCCCAATTTGCCCCTAATTGAGTTAGCCTAATTCTAACCTAATTACAATTTAAAACTACTTCAATCTAGATAATTATTACAAAGCTTTAATCATATATTGTCCGGCATGTCATTGGTTTATTAGCGCTTCGTCCAATCCTCCGGCACATCATCCACTTTTGCAACCTTTTGCCCAATTAGTATGTTGACCTGTACAACTCTGATCTTCTTGGCATAATGTCCACTCTTCTTGGCCTAATGCTCAAACTCACAGCATGAAGCCTTCTGTCGACACGTTGACCGATCCTTTGGCTCGATGTCCAATCTTCTAACATGTTCCACTTTGACCCAACATTGATTATTCCTGTTTTAATTGTCTCTTCATGATCAAAGCTAATCCTGCGTTATTCAAAACATAGATTAGATCATAAACGCTATCAATTGGTTTTATCATCAAAATCTGAGGTTCAACAATCTCCCCCTTTTCATCATCAAAATCGAAAATAGTCATGTATTATTCTACCGACATGTTTACCGATCCTCTAGCTCGACATTTAATCTTCTGATATGTTCCACTCTGGCTCAACATTGATTCTTCCTGCTTTAATTATCTCTTCATGATCGAAACTAGTCCTGCGTTATTCAAAACGTAGATTAGATCATAAACGCTATCAATTGGTTTCATCATCAAAATCTGAGGTTCAACAATATCTCCCTTTTCAATGATGACAACCAATTGATGACGGAGTTTAAACCAAACTCCCCCTATCGATATGTCATATTGATAGAAATATAAATTTAGACATAAATTATGAATCATAGCAACATGTTATCATAAAATCATGTATAATCAAAATTTTAATATATCATTCCACGCATAATCGTCATCATAACTTCTTCCCTTTTATCATCAACAAAAAGGAGAAGTGTAACTAGCAAGTTTTTTAGATATAATTTCAAATCATTGCATTATAAATATAGTTTTAAGTTTTTGAAACATCATTGCATATATCATCATTGAAGCGAGCAAGTTTTTTTGACATGAAAGTTAGCAAAACTTTTGCATCTTTTAAGATATGCAAGATAGCATGTTTTCTTTTCTTTGTCATATTAAAGCTAGTAAGTTTTTGAAAAAAAATATAAGATTTACATTATTTTAGAACATGCAAGCTAGCAAATTTTACATCATTTTAAAATATACAAGCTAGTAAGTTTGCTTTTCTTTGCAATGTGCAAGCTAACGTGATTTGCTTCTTCTTGAATTGTACAAGCTAACAAATTTTGGTTCTCTTTTGAGATGTACGTACTAGTAATTCTTATTTCCCCTTTGTCATTAGCAAAAAGAGGGGAATAACACAAAGGTGTAATTCAGTTCCCTTTACATCAATCTCTAAGCATCACATAAGGTATACAACCATAAATATAAAAGAATTATACATAATGAAAATCATGTCAAGAAAGATATAATATCAAAGATCATATAAATACCAAAAGATATGATTCATTTTGATCTCTTTTTAATTAAAAAAATAAAAAAAATCTTATGAGACCGAATAGTAAGGGAAATATTAAGTCATGAATTCCAAAAAATATATTCTCTTTAGTAAATAGCAAAAAAGAACATAGGAGAATAAAATATCTCGATTCATGTTAAAAAAATCTCAAATTGTCAAGATCATGATTCATATATTAAAAAAATTCAAGTTATAATTCATAAGAAAAATTATTATTCATAAAAAAATCTTCTCTTTAGTAAATGATAAGAAGAAAGGAGAAATTGATTCATATGTATAAGAAATATCGAGTCATCAAGTGAAGGAATCGTGATTCATGTGACAAAAAGATTGTTGATTCATGCATTTTAGTAAATATTTTTTAAACTATCATTACTTCAACTCATCATGTATAATTTTAAAATGTAAAACCATCAAGCATGATGTAAACATTTATTTTCAAAACATTCATCATTATTTTTAACTTATTCAATTTATCAAATCATCAAAATTACTTTCAAGGGATTCTAAATGACATAAATATATTTATCAATTTCTTATTGAAAAACTAATAAGATAGAGGTAGAGATATTTTAAAAATATATTTCTTTTTAAATTGTTTCAATTTATGTGATTTATTTCATACATGGAAGTCTTTGTCTTTTATACCAAATTAAAACATACATCATGTTTAAAATCGAAAAATAAGATTTATCACAAAAATCATCAAGATAAAAAATATAATACATAATTCCAAAACATAAGATTTTAAATCATCATTACTTCAAATTCTCATACATATTATAAAATCATCGAGCATGGTGTCAAAACTTTTAACATTTTTATTATATCGTTACATCATTATGCATCATTAAATCATCAAACATAATTTCCTTAAACATAAAGCATTTTCAATCAAAATCATTTTGTTTGTCGTAAATGTATTTTTCTTTTTAAGCGAATCTAACTCTTCATGTTTAGTGCTAGGAGTTAACATGCAATTGTCATGCTCAAATTTTTAATTTTTTTTCAAAATCACTAGAAAGAAAAGCATGATATTTTTTATATTTTTTTTTATTTTTTACTAACTAATTTAAAAACAACTTATAAAAATCATCAAGTAATTTCATAGTAAGATAAAGAAGTTTCGAGTGAGTCATTTACCTTATCGTTGAGAGCTATCAAGGCATAGTTCACCACTTTGTCTTTGTTGGTTTTCTCTTCGTCTTCGGAGGTACTCGATTTGTCCCAAGTCGCCTTGAGTGTATTCTTCTTCTTCTTCTTCTTCTTTGATAACCTCTTCTTTTTAAGTTCATTTTTATTTTTTGATTCCTATTTTATGAACTTTTTAAACTTTGTTGTTATGAGATCAAGTTCATCATCACTTGAGCTTTCGCTCGAGTTATCTTTTTTGTTCTAAGTGTAAAATCCTTCTTGTTCTTCAAAAGGTTATTCCCAAGTTTATCATATGCTACATAAGTTATTTCGTAGGTCATCAAAGACCCGATAAGTTCTTCAAGTGGAAACTTGTTTATGTCATTAGCTTCTTGAATTGTAATTACTTTAGGATCATAGCTCTTTAAAATGGATCTTAATATCTTGTTAATGAGTTTAAAATTAGAAAAACTTTTACTAAGTGATTTTAGACCATTGACGACATCCATAAACCGGGTGTATATGTCTCCAATGGTCTCACTTGGTTTCATATAAAATAATTCATAATTATGAACTAAAAGATTGATTTTTGACTTCTTAACCCTACTTGTGCCTTCGTGTGTGATTTCAAGTATATGCCAAATATCATAAGTTGTTTTACAAATAGAAACTCGATTAAATTCATTTTTATCCAAAGCACAAAATAAAGCATTCATAGCTTTAACGTTCAAAGAGAACATCTTCTCCAAATCATTCTAATCGTTTATCGGAAGAAAATATTTTTGAAATTCATTTTCAATAATATTCTATAACTTGAAAATCTATAGAAATTAAGAAAATCCTCATTCTAATTTTTCAATATATATAATTCGTTCCATTAAATATGGGAGGACGTATGATAGAATTACCTTCTTGATTGCCGGCAAAAGTCATATCTCTTAGGTTTTAAACTAAATTGAGAGTAACCTTATTCTGATACCAATTGTTAGGACCGAGTTGACACTAAGAGGGGGGGGGGTTGTGAATTAGTGCTTTCGTAAAAACCTTAACGATTCAAAAATCTCATTCGAGATAAAATCATATCGAAAAGATGCTTGACTTGAAAGCGTGTTCATAAGCATAGTGAAAGTAATAAGCAAGTAAATCAGTTTATAGTATAAATGAAAAGCATAAAAGAAATACAAATCGAGTTTTATAGTGGTTCGATCGTCATGGCCTACATCCACTCTCGATTCCTCTTCACTCAAGGCCACCGGCTTCCACTACTAATCTTCTTTTAATGAGTGAAGATCAATACCCTTTTAAACTCTTTCTCCTTTTTGCAGATTCAGGAGAGAACCTTTATACCTCTCTTTTAGACCTCACTCCTCCCTTAGATAACTTCTAACTCTAGGAGGAAAAGACTCTAAATCCTAAGAGAGTTTATAATTTTTCTCAAGTATTCTTTCCCCATTTTTTAACTCAATTTCATGCTCAATTCTTGCAACTTCATGCAGGAATAGCTAAGGCATTTATAGACCCCAAATGACTTCAAAAATGGAGCCAAAAAAGGTCTCATCCTAAGTTTCCCGAATCATGGTGGTACCACCGCTTGTGCTGGGTGATACTGTCGCCTACAACTCTAACACTGGGTGATACCATCGCTTGACATTGGGTGGTACTACCACGTGACATAGTCTCGGAGATTATCTTGGGGACTGAACCTCTAGTGGTGCCACCACCTGGGCTGGTAGTGCCACCGCCTGACCCAACTTTTGGGTCACTGAATAGACCTTTTCCTTAGCCCAAAATAGCCCCAACATAGGCCTAATTGGCTCGTAATTGAGTTGACCTAATTCTAACTCAATTATAACTTAAAACTACTTCGATTTAGATAATTATTACAAAGCTTTAATCACATGTTGTCTAGTATGTCATTGGTTCATCGGCACTTCGTCCAATCCTTCAGTGCATCATCCTCTTTTTGGACTTTTGCCCAATCGACATATTGACCTCCACAACTCTAATTTTCTTAGCACAATGTCCGCCTTTCTAGGCTTGATGCCCGAACTCATGGCACGAAATCTTTTGCCGACACGTCGACCGATCCTCCGGCTTGACATCCAATCTTCTAACATATTCCACTCTGTCCTAATATTGATTCTTCCTACTTTAATTATTTGTTCATGATCGAAACTAGTCCGTATTACTCAAAATGCAGATTAGATTATAAACACTATTAATTGATTTCATTATCAAAATCCAAGATTCAACATCACCATCCTCCTCATTAATACCTACAATATAGGCCAAAAGGGCAGGGGACATTTGTTGAATCTTGGATTTTGATGATGAAGTCAATTATAATTTATTTGATCTAATCTATATATTGAGAAAAGTATGCAGGATTAACTACAATAGTAGTAAGACATAAAGCAGGTGTTGTGTCGGAGTCAAGATCAAGATCACGTTGGGAGTTTGAGAGTTCGTCGGAAGTCCGGACGTTTGTCGAAAGTTCTGTCAGAACCAACCGAGAAGTCCAGGAGCTTGCCAAAGAAGCTCATCAAAACTTGCCAAGAAGATCGTCGTAAAGTCTAGGAGCTTGCCGAGAGTCCACCGGAGCATTGCCGAGAGTTCATCGGATATTCGCCGGAAGAACGCCGGAAGCTCGCCGGAAGAGTAATTGACACGCCGAAACAAGAAGTGTTGTGATCAGGTCTTAATTATCGTAGTTAGAGTGTAAATTAAGTTAGTACTGGGTGGTAATCCCACTAACTTAATTAGGGGCCAACTGGGCCCTTAACATGGCTGATTTGGATCGAATTGAACAGCCCAATCAGCCCCTGAAAACATGGTCGATGGTGGCACCGCCCAGAAGACCTAATCTCCCAAGTGGTCTGGGCGATGGTACCACTGGTAGTTATTGCTACTAGTAGTGGTACCGCCCCTTTCAGGCGATGGTACCGCTAGAGCTCGGTCTCCGAGCTTTGCCAAGTAGTGGAACCGCCTAGTGTCAGAATACAGGCGGTAGTATCGCCCAATAATGATGGTGGTACCACCAGTACTCCAGAAATCCTGGATGAGATACTTTTTGGCTCTATTTTTAAAGCCATTGGGGCCTATAAAAACCCCACTATTTTTTAATATAAAAGGGGATGAAAGCATTGAGATAATCTTGAGTTGTTGGGGTGTAAAAGTGTTGTAAACAAGTGCTAGAGTTCTCCTCCTTCCTTTCTAAGTTTTGAGATCATTCAAGAGAGGTTTGAGACTTGTAAAAGTTCTTTCCTAAACCCGTGAAAAGGAGAAAGTGATGTAAAAGGTGGTTGGTCTTCACCGATCGAAAGCCTTTGGTGGATGCCGGTGACCTCGTTGGAGGAGGAATCCGAAAGTGGATATAGGTCATATTGACCGAACCACTCTAAAACTCGGTTTGCATTTACTTTGAGCAATTTACTTTTATAACAAACTGCCTCTCCTCCTAACTATGCTTTTACTATGCCTACGTCTCACATACGCTTTCATGTAAACACCTTTCAAGATCGTTTTTAATCGTATGAAGATTTTATGAAACCGACGCTTTTCATTTGTGCAATTTACATCACTGCAAATCTCCTTAATCTTCTTTACACTTTTATGAAAAGCTTTCAAGTTCAAATTCTCTCTGAAATGGATTGAATCAAAATCATTTTCGTCAAAATCAATTTTAATTGAAATAAAGTCATTCAAAATCGTGAAAGCTTTTGCTGCATTAATTCACCCCCCCCCCCCCCCCCCCCCCCTCTTAGTGCCACTCTTGATCGTAATAATTGGTATCAGAGCAAGGTTCACTCTCGTTTGGTTTAAAAACTAAGACATGTGACATTTACCGGCAACCAAAAGGGTAATTCAATTATACGTCCGCCCATATTCAATGGGATGGATTACACATATTGGAAGACTAGAATGAGGATCTTCCTAATTTCAATGGATTTCGAATTATGAAATATTATAGAAAATAGGTTTCAAAAGTCTTCTCTTCCAATGAACAATTGGAATGAGTTGGAGAAGAAGACTTTCACTTTAAATGCCAAGGCTATGAATGCCTTATTTTATATATTAGATAAAAATGAGTTTAATCGAGTATTAATTTGTGAAATGACTTTTGACATTTGGCACAAACTCGAAGTGACTCATGAAGGCACTAGTAGAGTGAAGGAGTAAAAAATTAATCTTTTGGTGCATTCTTATGAGTTGTTTCGAATGAAACCGAGTGAGACCATTGGAGGCTTGTACACCCGATTTACGGATATTGTCAATACTCTAAAAGGACTTGGCAAAAGTTTCTTAGATTTTGAACTTGTTAATAAGATTTTAAAATTCCTACCAAAAAGTTGGGATCCTAAAGTAACGGTAATTCAAGAGATAAAAGATCTAAATATTTTTCCTCTTGAAGAACTAATTAGGTTACTAATGACCTATGAAATGATATGTAAAGCTTATGAAGAGCTTGAGGACACCCTTCCAAAGAACAGAAAGGATATGACATTGAGAACACAAGAAGAGCACTTGAAAGAATACTTAAATGATGAGGACTTTGATGATGACGTGACACTCTTAACAAAGAAATTCAAAAGATTCATAAAAAGAAATAAATTTAAAAATGATACTAAAAATAAATTTAAACATAAAAAAGAACAAGTGATATATTATGAATGCAAGAAGCCGGGACACTTCAAGAGTGAATGTCCCCAAGCAAATAGGAGGCAACCAAAGAAGAAGGCTCTCAAAACTACATGGGATGACTCAAATGCTTCCGAAGAAGAGGAGCCAATCAATACCGAGCAAGTTGCTTACTATGTGCTAATAGCTATTGGAGATGAGGTAACAAGTTTATTAAATGTAAATTTAACTTTCGATGAGCTTTCAAGTGCTTTTCATGAATTATTTGATGAATGTATAATCTTGAGTAAAATGTATAACTTTTTGAAAAAGAAACATACTTCTCTTATTAGCGACTTTGATAGAGTAAAGATTGAGCATGAAAATAGCTTAGCTTCCTACACAAAATGCCATGAACTAGAAATACTTTAAAATGAAAACTTGCTACTCAAAGAAACCTTGAAGAAATTTGAGGTTGGTAGTAAGTGCTTGAACATGATCCTTGCCCATAAGGGTCACGTTCATAAAAAAGGTGGAATCGGATTTGTGAGTAGCTCTCACCAAAATCCAACAACCTTTATTAAAAGCCATACCTTGCATGTATCACCTCACACTAAATGCAACTTTTGTTGCAAACTTGGACATGTTACATACAAATGTTCATTCAAGAGATATCGTCCACATAAATTGATTTGGGTTCCTAAAAGAACCTCAAATGACTCAATGCAACATGATAAGCTATGTAGATCGATTTTTGAGGTACCCAAGGTCAAATGGGTGCCTAAAAATATCTCTTTTTGTAGAAAAATTCACCATCACAAGCTAGGAGCAAGAGATGATACTTTGATTTTGGATGCTTAAAGCTTATGACCAGAGATCCAAAATAACTCATAAAGCTCTCTAGCCAAAACAATAAAAAGAGGATCATAAGAATTAAAACTATTAGTTACAAAATGATACTTATAAGATCATGATGTAATAATTATTTAAAATCTTATGTGATAAATACTTGATCTTGATCTCTTAAACCTGAGAATTCATATGCATAAGTTCCCTTTCTCACTTCTTCCGGATTTCTAAATTTATCGGATACATTCCCTCAAATTTTTTTCCGGATCAAATTCTATCCAACAAGATAATGAATTTATTAAATTTCATTTTTAGACTTTTCTTAATTCTTTGGATCACTCACTTAAATCATGATCTTAAAGTGTACGCAATGAACTATATGCATTTTTCCATATGAGTTATTACGATGCTTGCGTACAAATTTTATATGGTGAATCATGAAATTAATTTTATATGGTGAATCATAAAATTATAGTATGCTTTTTTTTTTATATACGAGTTCTATATAATGTTTAAGTATAGTATGCATTTTATATGATGAATCATGAATGTACAATCTTCAATACGAATCTTCTCCTCTTATGATACGAATTTTACATGATGATGTAAATAAGCTTGTGTGCTTCACAACAATAAAAATGTTGTAAAATTAGAATCACCTATGACAGCAACACACACCAATGTGAGTAGTGCTAACTGCCTATAGGCGGTGGCACCACCCAGCTAGCGGTGCCACCGCCCGCAACCTCTGCCCTATAAAAAGGCACTTAGGGCCGGCGGTAGAACCGACCCCAAGCCCTCCTACATTCCTCCCTCACACCTCTAAAAATCTCTCCACCTCTCATTATCCTTGATCATCCTCTAGAAACTCTAGGAAACCCTCCTCTTATTCAAATCCAAGGATCAATCTCAATCTTTCAAGAAGATCACTGGAAGGGTAATTCTCAAACCTCTTCTTTCAATTTATTGATAGATCTTGCCTCTTATGTGTAGTTTTCTCATCATTTATGTGTTTAGTCTTATGGCTTCTAAAAGATCCTCTAGGGACAAAGGAAAGAGGAGATTAGATAAAAATTATGACTCCTTACTTTTTGATTCTAATCAACATGCACTTAAATTTTCATCCATAGAGTCTAGGAATGTTCATAAGGGTAAATATGTTGATTTAGAGGAACTAAGTGACTTAGAACCCATTCAATGGTTTGCTAATCTAAACATTCTCCCAATCATTCAAATAAGTGAACCCATCTACCCTAGGCTTGTTAGGCTATTTTACAATAATTTACATGTAGATGAAAATAAAATGATATCTACCTATCTATTAGGACATCATATATCCATTACGGATAGAACAATTTGTAACATCATAGGAATTCCAGTAAAAAAAAGAGGATATTATTTTAGAGGATAATGGGATAAAGAAATAGTTGGGACTACTTCCATTGATGCCTTAGGAATAATTTTTGGTAATTCTAACTTAACGATTCTTCCAAAAAGCTATGAACATTTACTACCTTTAAGCACCAAAATACTTCATCACATCTTGATAAGTATCATTCTCCCAAAACAATATCATTATAATGAAGTAAGCCAAATGGAATTAGGTATTATGTATTGGATTATGAAGGGATATAACAATTATTTTGGTTACCTAATTCAACAAAACATGATAGAACTATCAAAAAGGGACATGATGCTTCCATATGGTGGCTTAATCACAAGACTACTCTATATCTATGATATTGACATTCCACCCGAAGAAGAAGTTATAAAACTAGATAAATTTAGTATCATAAATAGAAATCTACTTTCGATGGATGAGATGCACATTCAGAAATGGTATACGGACTAGACTGCTTAGAAAGACTGATCCCCTATAACCTGAACTAGAATCTAAAACACCAATTTTTAGGGGTAATCAATCTCCTCCAACTGGTCCCTTTAAGGAATCACCTCTAGTAGAGCAAGCACCTCCCTCATCTATTGACGATATAGGGACTCGGATGGATCGTTTTGAACAATGCCAAGATCGACTTGAACAACGCCAAGATCAAATCTTAACTGAGTTACAGTAGATTCACTAATAGTTTAATACTTTGTTTGGACATTTTAACTTACCACCACCTAAATAATCAGTGAATAAAATCTCTCTATTCTATTATGCTTACTTTTATGTTGTAATCTTATGTTGATTACCTTGTTGTTTGTAATCTTAAAATGCTGCTTACTTTAATGCAAAAATTTCGTTGTGATCTCTTTTATATTGTAATCTTATGTTGCTTACTCTGATAGTGAAATTCTGTGCTTACTTTGATGAATGCATCACTCTAAGAATTAGACTTGATAAATCTTTTAACTAAATAAATTCCTTGATATATTCAACTTTTGGTATTTATAACCTGACGCATTATTTGATGATGATGATCATTTGCGAAGTTAAGAATGTTAAATTGTCTGAATGCATGAATTTGGTGAATTTCTTTTCCGGACTATCTTCTTAAATGAAACTTTTATGAGTTTAATACCATATCAAGTTTATTTCATATCCTTGCTCCATCATGTAATAATGTTGGATACATGAAATTCATTGACAAATGCATCTCTTACGAATTTCACTCTTGTGAATTTTTTTATGAGAAATGAATTTAACGTGATCATTCATGAAATTTCTTTTATTCTTTCATATGAATTCTTTTTTAATGAAAGAAAATATATATGAATTTTTTAGTATGAGATTAACACTTGCAAGAGTGAGGATTTGATTTCACATGAATATCTTGATCCTTATGAAAATTGAAGCATGATTTAATGAAATTATTTTATCATTTTTGACTTGATTCAAATCATTTCACAAAGTTGGTTTTTAATGGATTTTCTCCTTTCTTTTCTTCTTCATGTAATGGATTTTTAATGGATTTCACAAAGTTGGTTTTTAATGAAAAAAAGGGGAGAAGTTGATGGAAGCTATAGCTTTAATGTTGATAACATTTAATGTTGAGAACTTTTGAATGATACTATGTCATGAATGTAAGAAATATGATTGGTATTGTCAAATACAAATTGAAATGTGACATGAATCTTTACTTGCATTGTTTAATTGTTCTCCTTTTTGTTGATGACAAAAGGGGAGAAATGATACCAAACTGTGGTAAATTGATGATAATGTATATAATGTATCTTATTATAAATGCTTATGTGCTTATCATTTGAGACATATTGAAATATGGCAAAAACATATCTTATCGTATCAAATTGATAAATATCTTTCATAGAAGATATCATGAGTTGAAATATGGCAAAAACATATCCTATCATATCAAATTGATAAATGTCTTTCATATAAGATATCATAAGTTAAAATATGGCAAAAACATATCTTATCATATCAAATTAATAAATGTCTTTCATATAAGATATGTAGAGCTTAATTTGTAATTTTAAAAATGATATCTTGCCATGAATTGCTGTTTTTGTCATCTTTTATATTTGAAATATCTTACTTGAAAATAGATGTCATGACTTGACATCGTACTTATGTTAGATCATGATGTGAATATTGATAAGTTTAAATGAATCTAACTTATCAGTTTAATACTTGAATTCAAAGGCTTTGAATTTAAGAGTATCTTTTCTCAAGTATGACATATAGATAGGGAGAGTTAAGGTTAACTCTGTCATCAATTAATTGTCATTATCAAAAAGGGAGAGATTATTGAATCTCGAATTTTGATGATGAAGTCATTTGTAATTTATTTGATCTAATCTATATGTTGAGAAAAGTGTGCAGGATTAACTATGATAGTAGTAAGATATAAAATAGGTGTTGTGCCGAAATCAAAATCGAGATCACGTTGGGAGTTCAAGAGTTCGTCGGAAGTCCGGACGTTCAACGGAAGTCTGGATATTCATCGGAAGTTCTACCGAAACCAACCGACAAGTCCAGGAGCTTGCTTAATAAGCTTGTCGGAACTTACCAAGAAGATCGTTGTAAAGTCCAGGAGCTTACCGGGAGTCCATTAGAGCATTACCGAGAGTTCGTCAGATGTTCGCCGGAAGAACACCGGAAGAGCAATTAACGCACCTGAACAAGAAGTACTGTAATCATGTCTTAATTATCATAGTTAAAGCATAAATTAAGTTAGGATTGGGGGATAATCCTACTAACTTAATTAGGGGCTAATTGGGCCCTTAATAGGATTGATTTGGGCTGGATTGAATAGCCCAATCAGCCCCTGAAAACATGGTCGACGGTGGCACTACCCAGAAGACCTAGTCTCCTAGGTGGTTTGGGCAGTGGTATCGCCCAAACTGGGTAGTAGTACCGTCGACAGTTATTGCTGCCAGTAGTGGTACCGCCAAAGCTTAGTTTCCGAGCTCTGTCAAGCAATGGTACCACCCCTATAAGACGGTGGTACCACCCAATGTCAGAATACAAGCGGTAGTACCACCCAGTAATAGCGGTGGTACCGCCAGTACCCCGAAAATCCGAGATGAGACACTTTTTGGCTCCATTTTTAAAGTCATTGAGGCCTATAAAAACCCTACTCTTTTCTGTATGAAAGTGGATGAAAGCATTGAGATAACCTTGAGTTGTTGGGGTGTAAAAGCATTGTAAACAAGTGCTAGAGTTCTCCTCCTCCCTTTCTAAGTTTTGAAATCATTCAAAAGAGGTGTGAGACTTATAAGAGTTCTCTCCTAAACTCGTGAAAAGGAGAAAGCACCGTAAGAGGTGGTTAGTTTTCACCTATTGAAGGAATACCTTTAGTGGACGCCGGTGATCTTGTCGGAGGAGGAATCCGAAAGTGGATGTAGGTCACATTGATCGAACCACTCTAAAACTTGGTTTGCATTTACTTTGAGCAATTTACTTTTATAGCAAATTGTCTCTCCTCCTTACTGTGCTTTTACTATACCTATGTCTCACATATGCTTTCAAATAAACACCTTCCGATATTGTTTTTAATCGTATGAAGATTTTATGAAACCGATCTTTTTCATTTGTGCTGCAAATCTCCTTAATCTTCTCTTATACTTTTACGAAAAGCTTTTAAGTTCAAATTCTCTCCGAAACGGATTGAATCAAAACCATTTTCGTCAAAATCGGTTTTAATTGAAACAAAGTCATTCAAAATCATGAAAGTTTTTCGCTGCACTAATTCACCCCCCTCTTAGTGCCGCTCTTGATCCTAACAATATTAAAGATAATGAAATTATTCCAAAGATCCTGATAAAATCTAACAGACACTTTTACGATGATATCAAGCTATGAGACAGTAGAGCCATATGTTCAATATAAAAAATTTTATTCAAAAGTCTACTAAGGGTAATGAGATTATGGTAGCACTTGGAATTATGATCACCATTCTCAATCTACTTGGTTTTAGCTATAGCCCAACGGTTGAGCTGATAAAGGATAGCCTTAAACTTATTATAAAGACAAGGCAATAGATTTCTCATTAGAAAGGACCTTATAGAAATTTAAGTTGAGACATTTCAATTCGAAGAGTAGCAACAATGTCCTCCTTAAGCTTACCCAAATAGGACCAGTTTCATTTGGATAGGATATCTCTAAGATCGGATAAGTTAAAGAAAAGTTAGACCCAATTTGATTAGTATTATGAGAAACCCAATTAGACCAAACCATTTCATAGAACTTTTTATATTGTATCCAAAAGTTGAAAAATTGAAAGGGCCTCTCTTTGGAGGGCCTGAAATCAAGGACAGTAAAAAACAATGGGCAATGATTGAAACAAGCCTTCGATAAATTAAAAATCAATGAATTATCAAACCAATTAAGCTAACAATGATTAACAAAACCATGGTTCAGTCACACATTAAAATTGTTACGAAAAGGGCTCCAAATATTAGCATAAACAATTGATATAATCCAAAGATTTGAGTCACGAACTTGAACTATAGTACGAACACACTGAGCATGGAAAAAAATCACCTAGATAAAAACCATTGTAGTCTTCCATGCCATTCATTATAAAGCCCCTAGAAGCACCCTTCGCCATTTGTGTAACACAGCTTCATACTTTTCCTTGACGACTAAGTAAATCTCTTAGCCTACTTCATGTTCATATATGATATCTACAGTAGAATAACATTCGGATTACATTGCATAAATAGGTAGGTCAAATAGTCCCTCACAGGTCTACGTTTGGCCTTGCAATTTCAATTTATCACTTTCATTATGAGATTACGAATTTAGATGAAATCCCCTGGTTTAAGGTTATTTTGTTCATACGAGAGACCTCCAAAGATTAGGCAGACTTCATCTTTCGTTGTCAAAGCTTTTTGCTTTTGATTCATGCTTTCATTATTTTTAAGCTTGCCTCCAAACATGAATGGGTAGATGATCTTCTATTAGAGGAGGAGCGGGGCCTCTACCAATTCCTCTTGCAAAGGCTCTACTAAAGACACCGTAGAATAATTCCTAATAGAGAGAAGGCCTTGTAGGATTTATGGAGTCTTCTTTCCCAACCGAGCAAAAGAGGAGGATAATGGCTCCCCATCTTCCCTCTCTATTGAAGTTGAGGTTGGCGGCAGTGAGAGGACTGTAACTATTGTGCATTCCTAAGGAGGTCTCGAGCCATGTGCACCTTCAATGAGGGTGTACTTTCCACAAGACATCAAGACCTGCCCCACATTAATGGCATAATCGACTTTTGTTAAAGGCTCATGTAGTCACCAATTGAAACACCCATCCACATCATCGTCCCTTGAAGGCTTTGTCACCTTATTATTGTGGCTCAGGTCTAGCTAGATCTTGCTCCAAAACTAGCACTAGTTGTAACTCCCCGAGAGGTTCTTCCCATTATCATCTAGTTGTGTAGTCGTTAATGGCCTTAGCTAAGTCACCCAAGTCATTTGATCTTTTGACCAAAGATTCATTTGGCTTTATCACCACGTGCATGGCACATGACCTCTTCTTTAGAGTCCACGCCATCGTCTTCCCTAGAGACAAGTCGACTGTGAATGCGTATCTAAGGCCCATAGACCAATTGATTCGCTATAGTGGCTTACACTGAGCCAGCTTGCTCGGACGACGAATTGACAAAAGTTCGACTCCACAACACCACCTTGCACACACATAGCCCATCCATTCAGTCTTTGTGATGGTGTTTCTCTAGTAGTATTAGTGTAAATCTCACTACCTCTTTTGATGGATCTATCACCAGCTTCTTTTGGACATTCGAAGTTTCTATGCCCCACGCTCCCACAAATGAAATATATAAAAGAAAGCTTTTCATAAGACCAACAAACCTAGAAAATCTCCTCTTAGGGTTTCCTTATCAAATATAGGGTTTCCCCTCCCTCGAATAGTCAATGAACTTTTAGTCATAACCTTGAGAACATCACAATCTAAGAAAAATTAAAATATAAAAAAACTCTTTAGCCATATCCATGATTTGACAGGGAGAAAACAAATTTCAAAGTTGACAAACTGAAGTATGAATAACGTCCGATAAAGGTGGACGTCAAAGAAACCGACCAACCGATGATAAAGACCATGGTTTTCCTAATACCGATGGTTCATCTTCAAAAAATAAATTAAAAAAAATCTTCAATCAAACCTTTAGTTTGATTAATAATATTAAAAGTCATGGTGAAATCATCTTTAGAACAAAAAGCATAATCAAAGATTCCTCATGCCTAAGAGAGATTCTATCGTAATCCTTGATGGCCTGAGCTTCTCCACATAAGAGGGTGGAGCATTCGAAGGTGGAGTCGAAGCTTACGTCGACCCTTTTGGACCGAAGGAATTAATTGCCCGAACGCCCTCGTATAATAAAGGAGGAGCGAACGACTCGTAAGGCCAAGAACTGATCGAAGACTTTTTACCTTAGGACTAACAAAGGTTGGTACCAAGAGGATGGCTTAGCAGATAGCGAAGAACACTCGAAGACGAGGCCAATCTAGTCAAAAGCAAAGGAGTCTTGGATGGTGGGGTTTCTCCCGTCATCCATGATGATTCTCTCACTATCATTAGAGTTTCTCACTCTAGTCTCCTATTGAAGTAAATCACTCTTGTTTAGTATTTCCAAGTTGTATCTTAATATTTGAGTTCTTCTATTCTCCCATCTCACTAAATGAAAGAACAGTACAAACATGATATTAGGTGGCCATCGAGACCAAATCGATGTCTTCTCTTCCTGTTCTGTGGGTCGGCTGATGTGATCCAAGGCATGTAGGAAGTCTCCAAACACAATTCATAGTACTAATGTGCATGCTACCAATGACAATTAATGTCGTCATATGTTTATAAGATAAATATCATTTAATGCTTATCATATCGCTAACCTATATGTATCTTTTTAGCAATAATTGGTGTTATTTGTTTCTAAGGTCAAAAATGAAAACATTAAGTTTGAGTGATAGAACAACATCAATAATTTGCATACTAGGTGGTCTTTGTGGAGGGGATTCTTTCTTGATATTTGTCATTCACGAGAATAATATCATCATTAGAGAATCCAAGGTCCATCATCTTTTTTTTCTTTTTCTTCTTCTTCTTCTTCTTCTTCTTCTTCTTTTCTTTCTTGAAACAAGGTTTCTTTGACTTGTCTTCTCCTGTTTAACATCAATTAAATTTATCATTTCTTTCCACCACATGGAACTCACACTACATTTTCTAATTTATTTCCTTTTCACTTCCCCTCGTTTCCTTCTCTTTATGCTTTTTTTTTTCTTAATAATGAGCATTATGTGCCACAAAAAAAGAAGGAAAAAAAAAAAGGACTCCTACATACCAATTTTCGAGCTTTAATTTAATGGATTACAGCAGATCCATAATCCATGAGAGAAGAAAGCTAGACAATCTTGTATTAGCGAGATTGACTTGTATGAAGACGCAACAAGGAACTGGTGATCACACCATGATTTTTATGTTGGAAGAAGACGAGACTGTTTTCCTCCAGTTAACTTAATCTTCCATCATTTGTGCTGCAGCTGATCTGGACATATCACTTCAGAACTCGACATTAATTGCTCAAGAAACAAGACAAACAAGTTCTTGCTAGCTGACTTTACATTTCCTTTTTGTTGACTCCTTGTCATCTCTCATAAAGAATCCAATGTTTGTGGAGAGTTGCTTATTCCAGAAGGCTCCGTTGTTATCTCCCTTCAATCTTAAAGTGCATGATCACTGCACCGCTTGCCACCATGATCTTAGCAAGGAGAGTTCACAAGGTCTCTATCTAATGTTCTCATAATGTGCAGTAGAAAGTCATCCTGCTTGCTTTTCATGCATGGGTTTAAGTTTACTAGTTCAGTAAATTAGAATCAGCTTCATCGATCGATTACTGCATGCTACAGGATCTTCACAAACTAATTACTAAGTAGCGGTTCAATGTTTGCCTTTTAAACCCTCCACCAAGACAAATTACTATGCTTCCAAAGTGAGAGAAGACACTAATGACAAAGCTTAGCTTACAAGTATTGCTTCATACACTGTGAATTATCATAAGCTCCAGAAGTCGGTAAACTCATCACTACTCCAAACATCATAAGGTTTCATAATCTGTACTTCTCGAACCTTTTATCTCCACTAACATAAATAATAGATCGAATACTAGAGACAAAGGCTTCAAATTTCCCGGTCAAGCAGTGGGTGGTATCATCTCTTACATGGAGTTATCAGGTGCAATAATGTCGCAGTGCGATTGCCTCGCTCGAAAGGAAAAGATAACTCGGTTGTGCAATGATGGAATGCTTGCGTTGGAGACAACGTTATCCGCTGTCCTGATTGAGACAATTAATGGCATCCAATAAAGCACATAATCCAAGAATTCATGGAAGCTCCGATGCTTCTTTTACTCCCAATTATGGGATATAAATCGGTCCTTGACGGACATGGAGGACTTGTACGTGACGTTGTTGCAACCTTTCGTCGTTCTTCTCATCATAGCAAAAGAAGGGATCATGGCTTTGAGCCTGATGGCGGTGCTGAAGCTGAAGCTGTTGGCTGCAGGTGGTGGCGGTGGCGGTGGACACTGCCATCTCCATGTCGCCCTCTTGTGGTTCTTCCTGCTTAAGCTGCCGTTTGCAGTGCAAACGTCGGGCTCGCACGCCGATACCATCTTCTCCCTGAGGCTTTTCTTCTTCCGATTGAACCGTGTGCTGTTCTCCGACGGCCCAGGAGACGATCGAAGGCGATGGCGGAGGGCCCTGCGGCTGCTCCGCGAGAGAGTCGTTGCCGGTGCAGGGAGTTCAAATCCACAGTACACCGAGGATGCGCTGCAAAGCATTAGCATCTTATCGCTTTAGGCTAAAGAAGATTATTAGCTAAAAAATCTTCTTCTTATTCTTCTTCTTCTTCTTCTTCTTCTTCTTCAAAAATGAACTCTTTTCTGGGTGAGATCACGAAGCTGTTCCTTTTTATGCCATGAACTACAAAGCCAAGAAAGAAAGAAGAAGACAGGCTGATGAAAAGTTTCCAATCTTCTCCTCTTCCGTAGAGCGGTATGAATTATGCAGAACATAATACATGGCACTGACTGACTACACTAATTTGTTGACATCATGCAATATGTCTCCAAGATAGTTTACGTAGGATCTAATCTTTCAAATGGGAGATGAGCTTTGAGACTTTGAATCTCCTATTACATGTTTCTTCTAGTTTTTGTTGTTTTTATGATCAACGAGTTTCCATGTATTGGGCGCATCTGTATTTATAAAAAATTTAATTTTTCTACTTATCTCAATTATTGGTTCAGTTTATGTATGTCATTGGAATGATCTTAAGGTGAAAATCTCATGTAGGGTTCTTCTGTGGAGTGACAATAAGAATATGACTTATCAATATTTTCACTGTTATCATAAAAATCTAATCTCTAAAAAAATTTTAATTGTTTCCAATTTTCTATTTGTAGAATGATATATATATATATATATATATATATATATATATATATATATATATATATATATATAATTCCCAGTTATCAATTTTTTAACTGTGGAGTGTGTGTGTGTGTGTGTGTGTACAAAATTCCCATCAATCCTTATTCTAACAAATAAATAAATTTATTTGATAATTGTGTATGGAATAAATTTAATTGACAGTTTGTATTATTTGTACATCATCCTCCCCTTGAAAGTTTCATTATGTGCGGTTCTGATCGAGCCACCTTTGTATTATTTCATGTCGTTACTGTTACGAAATATCCAGTTTTCTTCAGGTTTAAATCGTCATTGTATCAATTATATGCTAATAGTCTACTAGACTTATGTAAGATAAGATACATTCCCCTTGACACAACTTTATGTTACAATATAATTGAATGCCTCAATTATGTTACAATCTTGTGTTCAGTAACATAAATGCCTCAATTTGTGTCCCAGAAGGATCTGAATTTTGATTCTCACTTCACCCCACTCTTTGTAATTTATGTCCACGACATATAAAAATCCTCAACTGATTAGATAAAGAATTTGATTACAGAAGTTCAACGTGGATACAAACATTTTCAAATTTCACAGTTATTGCCTTACATGGATCAAAAGCAGATGTACAGAATTTAGAGCAGTCAGCAGCAACAGCGTTTGACAGTCTTTTTTATTTATTTTTACTCCTTCCATAACACATACATATGTGTTTGACACTCATGAGGCACATAAATGTCTCAATTTGTAACACTTGAACCCCCACAAGGATCTGGGTTTTGATTATAAATGGCTGGAACACCTAGAACTGGTCACTTCATCTCTCATCTGTTTGTAGTTTTATCTTCACAATATATCAAATCCTTAAATGATTAAATAAATAATTCGATTACAGACATTTTAACATGTTCAAATTTCATAGAAATTGTTGTGTGAACACATTTTTCACCTTCTCCTTTCCTAAATGACTCTCTTCAGCTTGTATCTCCTTGCAAAAACTACATAAACACAGAAATTTACTGCACACATTCCTGCAAGACTGTAGAAGTAGTAATCAAGGTGGCCCTCGTTCAAATCATCCGGGATCCACCCAGGCTTCCCTCCACTTGCTGTAACAAGAGAAACAAATGTTATGATGAGAGAGCTCAAGTAATTTCCTAATGCGGTTGAGAGCAATGCAAATGATGTGCAGATGCTCCGCATGGTATCAGGTGCCTGGGCATAGAAGAACTCAAGCTGCGTAATGTAGTTGAAGACCTCTGAGCCTGAGATGATGAAATACTGGGGAAGTTGCCATGCTATGCTCATCGTCTGACCATTCTTGACTCCCTGTAATCTCTTGGTTTCAACAATTGCTGCTGTTGTCATTGATATAATCATCGTAAAACGGCCAACTCCCATCCTCTGCAGATTAGAAAGTCCTGCTCCACTTGCAGAGCACCTCTGAACAGCCGGGGCTATAATCTTATTGTAAATGAAAACCCAGACCATGACACACATCACTCCGAAGGAGGACAAGGATGCAGGAGGGATGGAAAAGGACCAAATCCTTGTGTTCATCACACTTCCTTGTTGGATGAAAGTATTATTCATTTGGGTGCATGCCGCTGAATACACGATGGATGTCGCCCATATTGGGAGCATCCGCAGAAGTATTTTCAACTCCTCGACTTGAGTAATGGTGCATAGAGTCCATGAAGTATGAGCATGACTATTACTTGTTTCCGTATCTGAAATAGTGGCAGCTTTATCTAAGAACCTGACAATAACAAACGAAGAAATTAACCTTTCTTTTAACTTTAATATCATCTGCAAATGCTTAGCCAGTCTCTGCTCAAGGAGATATGAAAAGAAATCAGAAATGAAAGATCAAAAGCTGGAGATAAAATATAGTGCTAATTCTACAGAGAGAAACATAATTATGTTAGAAAGACATGAATGAAGACCATCACACACAATTAAGAGAGCCAACAGAGTTTAACTCATAATTAAATTAGTCTAATTGCTTTGATGTTGTATATAGCTAGCTTTTGCACATCTCTTTGGCAAGCATGTGATGTCTGATTTCAGTACAGGATATGTCAATGCCTTGACTACTTACTATAAAATTTCTGAGATATGCTTCATAGAGATCATCAAAATTCAGGAATTACATTTATTATTTTAGCTAAAAACAGTTCTTATTTAGTTGCAGCATCCTTCAAGACATTACCTGAATTCATCAGTATGTGCCAAATGTTGTTGCCCTGAATTATTCTTGTCTACCTCGTACAAGAGATTACCGTCGGTAGGCACTTCCAGGTGCATCTTCCTAAAGGTGGCAACAATTACCTGAATGATACTCTTCATTGGACTGCCAGTTGGCATCCTTAACTTATACGTCGGAGTTCCCAGTAAAAAGCCTCCAGAAGCTAAGGCCATGCATATGGTTGCAATGCCAAATCCAACTGCCCAATCGATGTTTTCTTGAATCCAAACTATCAAAGTACCAGCAATGAGCACTCCTAACATGGAACATACATAGAACATACTGAAGAAAGATACTTTCTTTCTCATTTCTACTGGGTTCTCGCCATCGCTAAATTGGTCCGCACCAAAAGGAAGCAAAGCTGATCTGACTCCGCCACTCCCAAAGGCAATAAGATACAACCCAGAAAAGAATACAAACATTTGAGCTCCAGTTGCAGGTTGACATGAGCTTACATCACATGGAGGTGGTTTCAATGATGGAATTGCAGCACATGAAGTAACAGTTATCATCCCCTAAAGTGATTGATAAAGCAGAAGCAAAGTCAAGATCTATGATAATGGCCATGTAATTCAGGAACATTTGGCCAAAAAATTTAAATCCAGCATACCAGGAGGTACAATATAGTGGATATGACGATTGTCCTGTAATTTCCCCAATACGTGTCAGCAAGGAGGCCACCAAGCAGTGGTGTGAAATAACTAGTTCCACCCCAAGAAGCAACATTTGCAGCATTTGAAGAATTAGCCCCATGGAGGACAGTACGAAGATATAAAATTAAGTTAATGCCAACACCATTGAAAGCTACGCCTTCTAAGAATGAAAATCCTGCAATGCCAGCATAATCATATAAGTGTTTATTGGTTGAGGAGGATGTTTTATGATTAAGATTGCTAAAATTTGCATATACTTTACTAATTAACTTATTTATTGTTTAAAAATGTACAGATACACTCGGTTAACTTGCAGCTTTTTTAACCATTCTTGATAAGAGACGTGAGATAAAAAATGGGCTATAAACAAAAAACTAGACTGAAATCTTACCCAAAATAATGAGTGGTGCCTTGTAGTTAGTAGGTGCACATTGTTGCTGAGGCCTTTGATGTACTGCTACTGGCTCATCATCTTTGTAGCAACTTGATGAATGACTCTGAAATGAGTGGACAAGTATCAAATAAGTATATTATCTTGAATCATCTTTTGCATCATACTTCTAAGTTCAACTCATATAGAAGTACTGATAAGTATAATCATAGGCACAGAATATTATTCTGCTCAAATGGGGAACATTGATGTGACTAGTACATTTTTTTTCTATGGAACACTTTTTCGGAGTAATATATTATATTCATAATCGTTTTCTCCATAATCACCAAACTTAAGAGTGAGAAACATGAATTTTTAGCCTGCCCATGCTTGTAATCAATGTGCACATATAATGGGTTCTGGTATCCAATGATTTTAGCAGAGATCTTGATCTACACCAAGAATTTCCAGTAAAATATACCCTCATTTACATGTTGCATTTATATGTGGTTTTAAGGAGCAAGTGAATCTAATTACAGAAAAAAGCCTGCAGTGTCTCAGTCCGTATGTCAAATCTGACGATACATCAGCAGATGGTATTCATAATTCACAGGAAGGTATCACGGTTATTCAATGATTATGGTGATCTTTTAACTCTACAATAATTCCAGACAGGAAACCACTTAGATCCATTCAATTGGAGACTTGCCTTGGCAAACTACTGATTCAGTGAATAAAGGGATCTGTAAATTGGGGGAGCTTGAAAGTTGGCGGGCTGTAGCTTTTTTTTACGGCTTCCGGCAGCTGGGAGGCAGAACTGCTGGCCATCAAATTGGGAGTGGAGCGCACCTTGGAGGAGGGCATCAGCTATCTTGATATAGAATCAGATCCCGAACTCATCATCGAGTTCCTCAACTAGGAGGAAACACCACCATGGAGCTTGCTTAATAACCTTATAAGATCTATTTGGAACTGAACTTAATTAAGGGTTTCCAAGCTTGTAAAATTTGTCATATTTGGAGGGAGGGGAATAGGAGCGCTGATTGTTCAGCGCATTTTGCTCTCTCCACTAAATCCTCTCACTTTTTGGGGTCTTCTTGGCCTACTAAATTGGATTATTTTTTTGTGCTCCGAAGAGTAGCTTGCACAAGGTAACTTGAGTAATATAATCTGATATTTTATTTGGAAAAAAAAAAAGGGGAAGGGGGGCATCTGTGATGGCTTCCAAAATATGTCTGTAAGAACGATCTACGAAGCAAGAGACCCTCACAAACCTATGTCAGCGGAAACAATACATGTTCTGCAGAACAGACCGATGGTCCGACGGCAATGACGATAAAGGATCAATCAAGATGAAGTATGAGGAGGTACTAATTGTGAAAAGCAAAAGCATATTTCAGATCCAAGTGCAAAGTTAGTCAACTAAAGAAAGGAAAACCCAGATGTAAGGATGAAACAAAGAAGAAGAAGAAGAGTTGAGCAGATGGCAGTACCTCATCCAGCAGTGGCCTTCTTTGCGCTCCCTCCCAGGAACCCCCATTTTCCATGGCAAGAAACCAGAGGGCAGGAAGTGCTAAGAAGGCCTCTCGCCCAGGAGATGGAAGTCCAACAAGTAGAAGGGGGCTTTGTGGTCAAAGTTGGTGGCGGCTACTCAATCATTACGAGCTCATACCGTACCATTTGGGCCGACCAAATCAGAGCTCGCAAATTGGTTCGACCGAGATGGATTAGATTTAAATTGAATCGATTGCTGTGTTCTCTTCAAGCTGATGATGAGGTCAACGGAAGAAAGAGACATCACTGCCAGCTACGACATGATTAGCCATGGCGATACCGTTTCCTTGGTGCCATGAAAGGTGCACGATGACAACTGTCATCTCGGAGATATTTTTTGGTGCGGCCACGAGGTGGAGCACTCTCATTAAAATATTTCATTTTTATTTAAGATAAATAAAAAAAAAATTAACTAAAAAAATACGAAAAATTATCATAAAAATCTGAAATGACGTAAAGGTCGTGCTAAGATAATAATATCTTATGACACGTAGGGAGACCCCAACTCTGAAGTAAGGTTAAAATCTTTCCCTTCGGTTGATATATATGCGAAAAAATAAATTTAAAAAAAAAATGGTCTACCAATTTATTTTAAATATCTAATGTTACAATTTTATTTTGTAATATCTAAGAATACATATGTCTTATTTTGCAATCTGACTCTTAATATCTAATGTTATAGTTTTTTATAATCTTATTTTAAAGCAGTATTGGAGATAGTTAAAAAAATAAAAAATTCTCAAAGATGATCCATTAATTACTAGTTATTTAGAATTTTATACCAAAGTTATTGGGCCTGGTGGTTACACCTACTTCAGATGTTGACATATTTAAAACCTCATCCACAAATATTTGAAAATTACTATTAAATTTGGTTGGTAAAAATTTTATGTTGAGATCAAAATCTTTCTACATCAGTCATCATTAATGAAAAAATATTCTTTCTTAATCATAGCTCGACATGTGATAGTACCATCAACGAGACTTGGTCAACGATAAGGCCACGTGAATACTAGTCCAAAACATTAGTACGTGGAATCTCTATACTCCATAAACAGTAAGACAAGAAATATTTCACCCATAGCAGAATATTTTCCTCGTTAACTCATTATACAAAGTCATCTTGGGCATGATAATAAAGATCAGTTTACTAAAATTACTCAATCCTCAACGATCGCGAAGCACACGTCCACCTTAGCCCTTAAACAAGCATATGAGATGATAAGAAATGATTAGTTAAATTTTTATTGATAATAAATATAAATTTATATTGATAATAAATATAAATTTATATACATAAAGAGATATTACAAAATATGATAATTACATGATTTTCTCAATCAATAATAAATATAAAATATTTACTAAATTATTTCATAACGTAGGAGATCATGTTGAGATTATGATCTTCGTTATTGATAGAATCATGATAATAAGTTATCATAATTTCTATGATTTAGAATTATGATAACATAGTATCAAAATATTAAAAGGATCATCATAATTTTATCATGATTTATTTTTTTAATAATATTTTTTCTAATATACCATCACAAGGTGATGCTCTTATTAGTGACATTGATTGTGGACCAAAATAAAAGGAATTACTAGTGATATAAAGGCTTGGTAAGAGCATATGTTGTAGCATCTTTCATTTTTAAAAATTTAATAAATACTTATTTATAAATATGAGAATTATTTAATAATTTTTTATATTAAATAATATTATATTAAAAGTTTATGGCTAGGGATCTAAGAGTAAATATTAGAAATTTGATATGATTTATGAGAGATATAGATTTAAGTAAAAAAAAAATGATGGGCATGTGTTACTAGCTAACCTAAGGTTGGTGCTATTTATGTTTGCTCTAAAGATAACACCTAGCCCCTTTCATGCATGCATGATACCTTATAATTTTTGTATTAGTCAAAACTCAAATAATTAGATGAAATGTTAAAGAAAACAAAACTTAAGAGTCGTAGACAACGTGAGTTTGAGAAGAAGAAGAAGAAGAAGAAGAGCTTGAGGTTTTTCATCAATTTTCTCATATTTGGGATTTAAACTATTTTAAGGCAAGTGTTCTAATCTCATCCTACAGTAATCTTAATCTTTGTTTTTATTTTAATTTTACATAATTTTGAAAGATTTCAGTTGAGAATCATATATTTCTTTTGTTTTGATATAAAGCTATGAATCTGTAATTTTTTGGTAATATGACCTCTATGCATTGTTTCAGACCTAACATTTAGTTCTAAACTCTGAATTAAACATAGTCTAATTCATTTGAAAGTAGACTCAAAGATCTTTATTTTGATACCTAGTTTGACTAATTTGGAGTTTAAATACTTACTCAGACTTCTATTTCAATTAACCCTATAGATTCTAAAAAACATATACTGTAATTTCTGATCTCTTATTGCTTAACTGCTTATAACTTTATGCTGGGAACTCAGATTCATGCAAAGTATGATTTATTCGTAGCTAGACTCAAAATACTTTCTATATATATCTGATTTGAAATTTTTAGAATACAAATGCAAACTGAAAACATCTATTTTCATTGACCCTATGGATTCAATAAAATAGAGCTGATATTTTCAGACCTTTTACTACGAAATTATTTGTAACTCCTTGTAGCTAACTCCAATTTATGCTAAACTTAATTTACCTAAAACTAGATTGACATATCTTTTGAATAACAATATATATATATATATATATATATATATATATATAGTATAAATTGGAGCATAAATAATCATCTAAATAATTGATAGAATGTCTCTCATATTCTGTTAGAATCGAGCTTTGGTCGATTTTACTTCTTTTTGATTCTTCTCTTTGGAAATCAATTTAAGCAAAAACCCTTACTTCAGTTGAACTTTACATTATACCTATATACTCTTATCCTTTATTTATTTGCACATATGATTTTATTATGTAAAGTTCATGTTTGTATTGTAATATCTCATTTTAGGCACATGCATTCCATTGTTCCACATGTTTCACCTTAAATTCGTCTCTTCTTGTTTTTTCTCTTTAGAAATAAATTTCAACAAAAATCCATACTTCAATTGAGCTTTATATTACTACTCTAAATTCTTGTATACTCTTGTCCTATAATTATTTATATACCTTATTTCATTATATAAAGTTTATGTTTGTATCGCAATGTTTTATATAGGCACATGCATTCTGTTGTTCCACATGTGTTTTTGATATGTCCAAATTTTATTGTTCACTATCCTTTTATACTCTAATGTTTGTAGGATGAATGTGAACCTTTGCTAGAAATGATAAAGGGAGTTATGCTTAGAGCCCGCGATGCTTTGCCGATCCCCTATGACTTCACTCAAAAGTGGGTGGATGAAGCTCCCAGATATGGGAGACTTATGTTTGGTGGTTATTCAGAAATAGATGGACCATATTATGTTATGATCTCACTTCACCTTCTATGTATTTGACATGATATCCAAAGCTTTGGATGTGTTTCTATGCATGTTTTGTTCTTTGATATGTTTCCGAAATGTTATGTCTTTGTTATGCCTTGAAATATATCATATGCTATGGATATGCTTCTTATGCCAATGATATACTTCAATTACTTTTCCTCGATTATATGAACAAAACATGCTTCGAATGAAATGACATCGTAATTCTGCATTCGAACAAAACATGCTTTGGATAAGATTGAAATGAATGCAACGTCATGTGACATTTGAGCTTCTATTCATGTTTTGTTCTTTGATATGTTTCCAAAATGTTATGTCTTTGTTATGCCTTGAAATATATCATATGCTATGGATATGCTTCTTATGCCAATGATATACTTCAATTACTTTTCCTCGATTATATGAACAAAACATGCTTCGAACGAAATGACATCGTAATTCTGCATTCAAACAAAACATGCTTCTGTTTCATCTTGTATCTCTACTTTGTATTTTGATATCTCATTTGTTTGAAAACTATCCTCTTTGCTATAGATATGTTAGTCACTTGCTGAGCTTTATATGCTCACCCCATTGCTATATAAATTTTTCAGGATAGCTTATCGCTTGCTAAAATATGTAATTTGGGTTGAGGTAGTGGAAAGCTAGAAGATTTTGAGGCAAATCTTTCATACTTGATATGTTGATGTTGTATAAGTTCCTTTTGTGTGTATCAATGATAAATCTAGATTGATGTATCTTGTAAATATTTGAAAAATACCTCTCATGTTAGGATTTTGGGAATGTTAAGTTAGAATTATGTAATGATATAAACATGCGGTACATGTTGGTTTTGTAATTATATAGATTCCCACAACTATAGATTTATAATATAGTTATGGTTTAGTTAAGTTGCCTTTGGATTTTAAGAATCATTAAGTGACATGATGTATAATTATAAACTGCACAGGTTTTGTAAATTGTGGATTGTAGAGGTGAATGACTTGAATATTTTTCGACCTCAAATGTGTGATTGGATCCTGGATTATTTATTAAATTATAATATTATCAATTTTGAGTTAAGATCACATCTCCTGAATGAGAATTAAATTTAGGGGGTGTCAATATGTAAGTTGATTAGAAGAAAAGAAATGAGAGACACAGCTCATCATTTTGAACTTTATCAAGAACAAAGTAAAATCGATAGCTATGTGCTTCATTCGAGAGTGAAATATAGGATTAGCACATAGATATATTGCACGATATATAGATGAAGGATCAGAGATTGTGATAAATATTTCATATAGAAATGATTGAATTCAGCAAAGTTCAATAGTTATAGAAGTAACCACTCGATATTCAGCGGAAAACTTTCTACGATTAAAACCGAAAGCTGCGTTTGAACGATAAAGACAACTCTGTATGAAAGTTGATACTAAGCAAGGTTACAGTCAATCTATGCAGGCAGTTTGCAGCTATGATGAAAATCAGAATATCGGCGCAAACTGAAATCCGACATTCGTACGAAGAAACAGATTTACGTCTAAGTGTTGATTCGTAAATCACTTGATTAGATAAGACACAGTTTAAGCAGAAGTATAAAGACAGTGTGCTGCTATTGTACAACTCAAAACGTAAATGCAATCTACAATAAGATCATCATGCGAAAAAGCATATTTACGTCTAAACGCATATTTACGTCTGAACCTTGAAACTCGTTCGTAAAATCGCAGAGGGCAATAAGCTATTGAAAAGTTTGTAGTAAAGGTAAAATGCTCAAAGGAAATGCAAACCGAGATTTAGAGTGGTTCGGTCAATCTTGACCTACTCCACTTTTGGCTTCCTCCACCGACGAGGTCACCGACGTCAACTAGAGACCTTCCTTCAATAGGCGAAGGCCAACCACCCTCTTACAGATTCACTCCTTTTGGCGGGCTTAGGAGACAACCCTTATAGAAGTTTTCTCTCCTCTCTTTACAACTCAAACTTTGAAGAACAGAAAGAGGAGAACTAACAATTTTGAGCTCTAAGAATCACAGAAAGACAGCAAGATTTCGAGTGTGTGTTCTGTGCTTTCAGTGCTGAATGGGTGGGGAATTTATAGGCCCCAACCCAGTTCAAATTTGGAGCTCAAATCTGTCAATTCCCGGAATTCCGGGATCAGGCGGTTGCACCGCCTGGCAGAGCTCGAAGATTGAGCCTTTGGGCGGTGCCACCTCTGTTAGGGGCGGTTGCACCTCTCTACCAGAGCTCGAAGACTGAGCTCGGGCAGTTGCACCTCCTGATTGAGGCAGTTGCACCGCCTGGCAGAGCTCAAAGACTGAGCTCAGGCGGTGCCACCTCCTGTCAGGAGAGGTTGCACCGCCCAGTCTTGCTCGGAGACTGAGCCCAGATGGTTGCACCTCTTGGCTGGGGCGGTTGCACCTCCCACAACAACCTGGGTCTGAATGGATTAATCCATTCGGCCCAATTTGATTCTTTCAAGGGCCCAATTGCCCCAAGATTAAGCTAATGGGATCACCTCCCATTTCTAACTTAATCAATATGCTAACTACGATTATTTCCTAAGACATATTCTGCAGCTTGCTCCGATGCGTCAATCGCTTCTTCCGGTGAGTTTCCGACGAACTTCCGTCGATCATCCGACGAACCCTCGGTGATCCTCCTACGAACTACCGGCAAACTCCTGGACTTGCGACGATCCACTTGGCGAGTTCCGACGAGCTTCTTTGGCAAGCTCCTGGACTTCTTGGATTTGTTCCCGCAGAACCTCCGACGACCGTCCGAACTTCCGTAGAACTCTCGAACTCCCAACGTGATCATTGTCTTGACTCCGGCGCAACTCCTGCTGCATGTCTTTCTTCCATCGTAGTTAATCCTGCACGCTCAAAACAAAAACTTCGATCGAGACAATTAATCCTAAGCAATTAACCAAGTTGTTCGGCATGTCATTGGTCCCTCGACGCTTTGTCCGATTCTTCGGCGCATCGTCCTTTCCTGCAGCCTATTGCCCAATCGGCTAGTTGACTCCGCAACTCCGATATCCTTGGCACAATACCCGCTCTTCTTGGCCTGATGCTCGAGTCTACGACCCGAAGCCTTCTGTCGATACGTCAACCGATCCACCGGCCCGACGTCCAATCTTCTAACATGTTCCTCCGGCACAACATGATGTTCCTGCTTTAATTGTCTCATCCTAATCGAAGCACCCTGCGTCACTCAAAACGCTGATTAAATCATAAACATATATCAAGTAGTTTAATCATCAAAATATGAGATTCAACAATTTCCCCCTTTTTGATGATGACAACTACTTGATGACGGAGTTAAACTTAACTCCCGGAGTTTAAACAAACTCCCCCTATCAATATGCCATATTGATAGAAACTCTTAGATTCAAAAATCTAAGCAACATGTCATCATAAACGGAGTTAACCTTAACTCCTAGAGTTTAAACAAACTCTCCCTATCAATATGTCATATTGATAGAACCTTGAATTCAAACTGAATTCAAGTTATTGTAATATTCATCATGAATACTTGCAACACGTTATCATGAACTTATGCATAACATGTCATGTCATCAACATACTTCTCCCCCTTTGTCATCAACAAAAAGGAGAAGTACCACAATCAAGTGTTTGTGATGTAAGTTTAACTCATTACATGAAAAACATAATATCTATTGTTACCATCATGCAAGTTTGCTATCATCAAATGGTAAGATATCAATATGTAAATTTCGATTCAAGTTCTTGATATCTTAACATGATATGACATTCATAGCACCTATTCATATGAATGCTGCTTTTGATATCTCATCATAATATGGCATTCATGACATCTATTCATATTCTTCAAATATGACACTCATAGTATCATTTTATATATTTCTCCCCCTTTGTCATCAACAACAAGGAGAACAATATAAGCAAATTTTAAATATAAGTACGATGCAATAAGTTGGTTTATGTCATTTTCCAATAGTGAGTGATAGGATACCAATTATGCAAACATCTCGAGGAAAACATGACATGGAGATAGCTTTTATTGCTTCTTCCTTTTTATTTGTTATCTTTTTACATGAAGGAGGAAAGCCATATGTGAAGTTCAAATCGATACGATATTAAAGCACACTTCATTTTTGCAAGGATTAAGATAAGTAAGTGAGTCAAATCCTTGTATGTAAAAATATCTTCCTTTTATAAGAGGGAATCATCAAATATGTTTCTCAAAAAATATTTTTCACGTGATAAGTGCATTTGCTAGATGATTCCATATGTCAAAAATCAATGATGTGAGTTAAACTTTGTTGAATCTCGGATTTTGATGATGAAGTCAATTGTCATTTGTTATCTAATCTATGTGTTGAGATAAGTGTGCAGGATTAACTACGATGAGAGTAAGACAAGCAGCAGGAGTTGCGCCGGAGTCAAGATCATGATCACGTTGGGAGTTCGAGAGTTCGACGGAAGTTCGGACGGTCGTCGGAGGTTCAGAGAGAACAGATCCGAGAAGTCCAGAAGCTTGCCAAGCGAAGCTCGTCGGAACTCGCCAAGTGGATCGTCGCAAAGTCCAGGAGTATGCCGGATGTCCGCAGAAGGATCACCGAGGGTTATCGGTTGATCGACGGAAGCTGGCCGGAAACTCGCCGGAAGAAGCGATTGACGCATCGGAGCAAAGCTGCAGAAGTTGTCTTAGAGATAATCGTAGTTAGCACGATGATTAAGCATGAAAATGGGAGGTGATCCCATTAGCTTAATCTTGGGGCAATTGGGCCCCTGAAAAGATTCAAAGTGGGTCGAATGGAGTGAACCATTCGGACCCTGATTGCACCAGGAGGTGCAACCGCCCCAGCCAGGAGGTGCAACCGCCTGGGCTGTGGGGTTGAGAGGTGCAACCGCCCCAGCCAGGAGGTGCAACCGCCTGGGCTGTGGGGTTGAGAGGTGCAACCGCCCCAGCCAGGAGGTGCAACCGCCAGGGTTGCAAGGCTGGGAGGTGCAACCGCCCCAGCCAGGAGGTGCAACCGCCAGGGTTGCAAGGCTGGGAGGTGCAACCGCTCCAGCCAAGAGGTTGCACCGCCAGAGCTCAAGTTCCGAGCTCTGCCAGGCGATGCAACCACCGAGCTCAGTCTTCGAGCTCTGGCAGAGTGGTGCATCAGCCTGAGCTCAGTCTCGAGCTTTGCCAGGTGATGCATTCACCAAGCTCAGTCTTCGAGCTCTGGCAGAATGGTGCATCAGCTTGAGCTCAGTTTGGAGCTCTGCCAAGTGATGCAACCACCGAGCACAGATTTCGAGCTCTGCCAGGTGATGCAACCACCAAGCTCAGTCTTCGAGCTCTGCCAGGTGATGCAACCATCGAGCTCAGTCTTCGAGCTCTGGCAGAGAGAAGCAATCGGCAGAGCTCAGTCTTCGAGCTCTGCCAGGCGGTGCCACCTCTCCAGTCGAGAGGTGCAACCGCCTGATCCCAGAATTCTGGGATTTGATCGATTTGATCGTTTTGAGCTCGAATTTTGAATTGGGTTGGGGCCTATAAATACCCCACCCATTCAGCACTGAAAAGACACAGACCCATACCGAAATTGTGATCTTTTCTGTGATTCTAAAGAGCTCAAAAGTGTTGTAAAGCCTTTAAGTCTCCTCCTTCTGTTCTTCAAGTTTTCAATTGTAAAGTGAGGAGAGAAAGGTCTGTAAAGGTTGTCTCCTAAGCCTGTCAAAAGGAGAGAAATTGTAAGAGGGAAGTTTGGCCTTCGCCCATTGAAGGAAGGCACCTAGTTGACGTCGGCAACCTCATCGGTGGAGGAAGCCAAAAGTGGAGTAGGTCAAGGCTGACCGAACCACTCTAAATCTCTGGTTTGCGTTTAATTTCGAGCACTTTATCATTACTGCAAACCTCCCTCATCACTACTGCTCTCTGCGCTTTCACGAACAAGTTCTAAGAGCTGTTCTTCCAAATCTGCATTCAGACGTAACTTCGTATTTTCATACATTACAGCTTACGTTTACGTTTGATTCTGCAGAACTGTTTTCCGCGCTTTTACGAACGAGCTTCTTTGCAGTTTACGCTTACATTTTAATCCTATTAATAACTGCAATCTGTCCTCTACGATTTTACGAACGAGTTTCAACATTTAGACGTAAAACTGCATTCAGACGTAAATCGGCTTTCCTCGCTCAATCATCAGATTTCAGTTCACGTTTACGTCTTGATTTCAACTGCATACTGCCTTCTGTGAGTATACAAACGAGTTTCAAAGTTTAGACGTAAATCTGCGTCTAGACGTAAAACTGCGTTTAGACGTAAATCTGCGTTTAGACGTAAAACTGCGTTTGGACGTAAATCTACGTTTAGACGTAAAACTGCGTTTAGACGTAAAACTACGTTTAGACGTAAAACTGTGTTTAGACGTAAAACTGCGTTTAGACGTAAATCTGCGTTTAGACGTAAATCTGCATTTAGACGTAAATCTGAGTTTAGACGCAAAACTGCGCTTAGACGCAAAACTGCGCTTAGACGCAAAACTGCGCTTAAACGCAATCTGCACTTAGACGCAAACTGCACTTAGATACAAACTGAGAATTTGCTTTTGCATCACAATAGTTTTTGAACGAACGCAGCTTTTGGTTTTTAAATTATTATAAGATTTCCGCTGCACTAATTCACCCCCCCCCCTCTTAGTGCTCTCGATCCTAACAATTGGTATCAGAGCCCGGTTAACTCTCTAAAGGATTAAAACCCAAGAGAGATGGCATACGCCGGAAACCAAGAGGGGCATTCGATTACACGTCCACCCATGTTCAGTGGAACGGACTACACTTACTGGAAGACCCGAATGAGGATCTTTCTTATTTCTATGGATTTTGAACTATGGAACCTTGTTGAAAATGGATTTTCAAAATCTTCTCTTCCAATGATCGATTGGAACGATTTGGAGAAGAAGGCTTTCGCTCTTAATGCAAAGGCTATGAATGCCTTATTTTGCGCACTAGATAAAAACGAATTTAATCGTGTTTCAACTTGCGAAACTGCTTTTGATATTTGGCACACACTTGAAGTGACCCACGAGGGCACAAGTAGAGTGAAAGAGTCAAAAATCAATCTGTTGCTGCATTCTTTTGAACTTTTTCGAATGAAACCGAGTGAAACCATTGGCGACATGTTTACCCGTTTCACGGATGTCGTCAACGGTTTAAAAGGTCTCGGAAAAAGCTTTTCGGATTTTGAGCTTGTTAATAAGATACTAAGATCCCTTCGTAAGAGTTGGGATCCTAAAGTCACCGCCATTCAAGAGGCAAAAGATCTGCGAAATTTCCCTCTTGAAGAACTAATCGGGTCATTAATGACCTACGAAATGACTTGCAAAGCTCATGAAGAGCAAGAAGACATCCTTCCAAAGAACAGGAAGGATATGGCACTTAAAACTTCTGAATGCCACTTGAGAGAAAACTCAAGTGATGAGGACTGTGATGATGACTTGGCACTTTTGACAAGAAAGTTTAAAAAATTCTTCAAAAGAAACAAGTTTAAAAACGATGTGAAAAATAAACTTGAACCTAAGAAGGACCAAGTGATCTGCTATGAATGTAAAAAGCCGGGACATTACAAAAGTGATTGTCCCCAAGTCAAGAAAAGAACAACAAAGAAGAAGGCGCTCCAAGCAACATGGGATGATTCGAGCGCATCCGAGGAAGAAGAATCCAACACCGAGCAAGTTGCTCATTACGCCTTTATGGCCATCGAAGAGGAGGTAACGGATTTATTAGATGCTGATTTATCTTTCGATGAATTATTAAATGCCTTCCATGATTTATTTGATGAATGCAAAGTTATAAATAGAAAATACAAGTTGCTAAAAAAGGTACATGATAATCTTACTTGTGAGTTTGATAAATTAAAAGTCAAACATCATGATAGTTTAAAGTCATGTATCAAATGTCATGATTTAGAAACTATACAAAAAGAAAACTTGCTACTTAAGGACACCTTGAAGAAATTCGAGGTTGGTAGCAAGTCATTAAACATGATCCTTACAAACAAGGGTCATGCTCCCAAAAGAAGTGGGATTGGATTTGTGAGGAGTCCTCACCGAAATCCAACTACCTTTGTAAAAGGCCCCATCTTACACGTTCAACACCAAACCAAGTGCAACTTTTGTTGCAAATCTGGACACAAGACACATTGTTGTCCATTCAAGAAAATAAGTCCAAACAAATTAATTTGGGTTCCTAAAGGAACCATGATAAACTCTATGCAACATGATAGAAAATATAGATCTGTTTATGAGGCACCCAAAAGCAAATGGGTTCCTAAAGATCATCCGTTCCTATAAAAACATTAAAAGTCTAGGCCGGAGCAAGAAATAATGTTCTGCTCCTTAACTCTCAATGATCATAAACCAAGAATCAAAAAGGAACTCGCAACGCTTAAGTAACAAGTGGAAACTATGAAATCACAAATACGATACGATTAGAAACTTATGATATCCAAATTCACATCCCCCCTGATCTTTAAAACCTGTTCATCTACGAATTAATTCTTGTAGAAACTAAACATGTCATGATCTTAAAAGGGACACCAAACAAACATTCGTATGCACGTTAAAAGATCTATCTTACAAAGAGCTTCTTCCTTAAATAAAAACTCATACGAAATCATGTAACAAACATAAATTGCTCTGAAACTCTCCTCAAGGCAAATTCTCCCAAATCAAATCATCCTAATACTCACCTGCTGCAGGCGGTGGCACCTCTCCAGCTGGCGGTTGCACCTCCAGCCATCACGGGTTGCCAGAGGTTGCACCGCTCCAGCCAGAGGTGCAACCGCCAGCAGCTCTGCCCCTTAAAATCACGCTAGGGCCGGCTGAGAAACCGACCCCAACTCACCCCCATTTCCTCCTCTACTCTTCCAAGTCTCCTCCATTCCCATTTCACTCCTCTAAGCCTTCCAAATACCTCTTATTTCGGAGCAAAACATCAAGAATCCTTCCTTCTCTTGAAGATTTCACAAAGGTACTCTCTAAGAAGCTCTTAAATTCTGTTTTGTTCTTCATTTACTTTAAGCTCATCATCATCCCTTTAAAACAGCAGTAGTAATGGGATCTAGAAGATCCTCAAGGGACAAGGGAAAGAGGAGAGTAGTAGAAGAATTTGATCTCACTCTTTTTGATTCCAAAAACCATGCTGAAAAATTTCTCTCCTTCGAACTAAGAAGCATCAATAAAGGAAAATACGTAGATCTGAATGAACTAAGAGATGTAGAGACTATCCATTGGTTTGCAAACCTTAATCTACTTCCCATTTTGCAGATCAACGAACCCATTTATCCTAGACTAGTTAGATTGTTTTATAACAACATGCAAAAAGATGATGAAGAAAGGATATCAACCTATCTCTTAGGACAACACATTTCAATCACTGATAGATTCATTTGTGATATGATAGGTATTCCCATGAAAAGCATAGGACTTTACTTCAAAGGATCATGGGATGAAAAAACTATTGAAACATCCTACGTTGAAGCCTTAGGAACAATCCTTGCCAATCCTAACGTAGAATCTATTCCTAAAAGTTGTGAACATCTAATGCCCTTTAACACTAAGATACTTCATCATATCATGACTAGTATAATTCTTCCTAAGCAATACCATCATGATGAAGTGAGTCAATTGGAATTAGGAATTATGTACCTAATTATGAAAGAACGTGACATTTGTCTTGGCTATCTGATCCAACAAAACATGTTGGAATTATCTACGAAAGATATGATGCTCCCATATGGTGGAATTATTACTAGAATAATGAAAGCTTACGACATTCAAATACCACCAGAAGAAGAAGTAATGAAATCAGATAGATACAGCATAATAAACAAAAATCTACTTCACCGACTGAGATGTCACTATAGAAACGGTAACTGGGTTAGAATGCCTAGAAGAACTGATCCCCCTCAGCTTGAACCTGAACTAGAGCCGGAAACCCCAGTCTTTAGGAGTACCCACTCTCCTCCGATCTGTCCCTTTGAGGAAACACATCCGGTTGAGCAAACTCACACATCATCCATCGAAGATATCGGGATTCGGATGGACCGATTTGAGCAACGACAAGAACGGCTTGAACTTCGACAAGATCAAATCCTAACCGAGCTACAACAAATCCATCGACAATTTGACTCTTTATTTAGGCACTTTAATCTTCCACCTCATGAATAAGCTTGTATAAACATCTGATGTTTTTGATATGACATGTTGTAAACTCCTTATGTTATTCATGAAGGACTTTGTCTTTATGGTTACCTGATATGCTGTACATATGTTACCCTGATATGGTTATCTTTATCTATGTAAGCATATTTGCAAACATCTCTTGTTGTTTATCTCGTCTTTTTTACTGAAACTAAAAAGGTTTAAAAGCCTATGCCTTGAAAATATGAAGCAACATACCAATGTAAGTTGATAAGTCAGCAGTATGGCATTGATATGGTAGCTATTGCTAATATGTTTGCTATCATGCCATGTATCAAACAAAAATTTGCATCATACGAGCTGATATCTTACCATGTGATGCAATGCTACACTTGCTGAAATAAAAATCCTGCTATGCAATATGATATAATGCTGCACTTAAAATAATTGTGTTACTACATCAAAATTATTCGAATGCTATTACATGCCTTGACAACGCTTGATCAAATAACATGTTGCAAATTATGTGACAAATATTTTTAACCAAATGCATGTAAGAAGTTCATTTTTCAGGTTGTATGCTAAAAATGGGATGTTCCCGTACACTCTTATGAAAACTCCTTGGAAAATGACTTTCCTCCGTCAAGCAAAAACAATAAAGTGATATATGTGTCATGACTTCCTTTATATGCTTGATAATGCTATCATGCTTTTTGTTGATGACAAAGGGGGAGAAAAATATGAATTGATAAACACTATGTCATAGCTGAACTGCCATAATCATATCTATGTCATAGTTGCAAATACTTGAGTGATGCTATAAACAATGTTATGCCATCCTTGCATCACCAAGAGATATGTGAACATGTACTATAGTTTGCATCATATCTTGATTTGATATTGTAAAGAAAATGCAAACTTACTAGAAAATATCAAATGTGAGCATCATGTAAAAAGTCCTTCATATGAGTACATGATGAATGGTTACGAACACAATCATACAAACTTGATGATGTATGTCATGCCTTGACATCATTCTTGAAGAGAAACATCATGATGGGTATCATGATGGGAGCATTGATAAGTTTAACTGATCTAACTTATCAATACGTCACTTGAATTCTTAGGTCTTGAATTCAAGGTTGACTTATCTCAACTATGGCATATAGATAGGGGGAGTTAAGGACAACTCCTTTATCAATTGATTGTCATCATCAAAAAGGGGGAGATTGTTGAATCTCGGATTTTGATGATGAAGTCAATTGTCATTTGTTATCTAATCTATGTGTTGAGATAAGTGTGCAGGATTAACTACGATGAGAGTAAGACAAGCAGCAGGAGTTGCGCCGGAGTCAAGATCATGATCACGTTGGGAGTTCGAGAGTTTGACGGAAGTTCGGACGGTCGTCGGAGGTTCAGAGAGAACAGATCCGAGAAGTCCAGAAGTTTGCCAAGCGAAGCTCGTCGGAACTCGCCAAGTGGATCGTCGCAAAGTCCAGGAGTATGCCGGATGTCCGCAGAAGGATCACCGAGGGTTATCGGTTGATCGACGGAAGCTGGCCGGAAACTCGCCGGAAGAAGCGATTGACGCATCGGAGCAAAGCTGCAGAAGTTGTCTTAGAGATAATCGTAGTTAGCACGATGATTAAGCATGAAAATGGGAGGTGATCCCATTAGCTTAATCTTGGGGCAATTGGGCCCCTGAAAAGATTCAAAGTGGGTCGAATGGAGTGAACCATTCGGACCCTGATTGCACCAGGAGGTGCAACCGCCCCAGCCAGGAGGTGCAACCGCCTGGGCTGTGGGGTTGAGAGGTGCAACCGCCCCAGCCAGGAGGTGCAACCGCCTGGGCTGTGGGGTTGAGAGGTGCAACCGCCCCAGCCAGGAGGTGCAACCGCCAGGGTTGCAAGGCTGGGAGGTGCAACCGCCCCAGCCAGGAGGTGCAACCGCCAGGGTTGCAAGGCTGGGAGGTGCAACCGCTCCAGCCAAGAGGTTGCACCGCCAGAGCTCAAGTTCCGAGCTCTGCCAGGCGATGCAACCACCGAGCTCAGTCTTCGAGCTCTGGCAGAGTGGTGCATCAGCCTGAGCTCAGTCTCGAGCTTTGCCAGGTGATGCATTCACCAAGCTCAGTCTTCGAGCTCTGGCAGAATGGTGCATCAGCTTGAGCTCAGTTTGGAGCTCTGCCAAGTGATGCAACCACCGAGCTCAGATTTCGAGCTCTGCCAGGTGATGCAACCACCAAGCTCAGTCTTCGAGCTCTGCCAGGTGATGCAACCATCGAGCTCAGTCTTCGAGCTCTGGCAGAGAGAAGCAATCGGCAGAGCTCAGTCTTCGAGCTCTGCCAGGCGGTGCCACCTCTCCAGTCGAGAGGTGCAACCGCCTGATCCCAGAATTCTGGGATTTGATCGATTTGATCGTTTTGAGCTCGAATTTTGAATTGGGTTGGGGCCTATAAATACCCCACCCATTCAGCACTGAAAAGACACAGACCCATACCGAAATTGTGATCTTTTCTGTGATTCTAAAGAGCTCAAAAGTGTTGTAAAGCCTTTAAGTCTCCTCCTTCTGTTCTTCAAGTTTTCAATTGTAAAGTGAGGAGAGAAAGGTCTGTAAAGGTTGTCTCCTAAGCCTGTCAAAAGGAGAGAAATTGTAAGAGGGAAGTTTGGCCTTCGCCCATTGAAGGAAGGCACCTAGTTGACGTCGGCAACCTCATCGGTGGAGGAAGCCAAAAGTGGAGTAGGTCAAGGCTGACCGAACCACTCTAAATCTCTGGTTTGCGTTTAATTTCGAGCACTTTATCATTACTGCAAACCTCCCTCATCACTACTGCTCTCTGCGCTTTCACGAACAAGTTCTAAGAGTTGTTCTTCCAAATCTGCATTCAGACGTAACTTCGTATTTTCATACATTACAGCTTACGTTTACGTTTGATTCTGCAGAACTGTTTTCCGCGCTTTTACGAACGAGCTTCCTTGTAGTTTACGCTTACATTTTAATCCTATTAATAACTGCAATCTGTCCTCTACGATTTTACGAACGAGTTTCAACATTTAGACGTAAAACTGCATTCAGACGTAAATCGGCTTTCCTCGCTCAATCATCAGATTTCAGTTCACGTTTACGTCTTGATTTCAACTGCATACTGCCTTCTGTGAGTATACAAACGAGTTTCAAAGTTTAGACGTAAATCTGCGTCTAGACGTAAAACTGCGTTTAGACGTAAATCTGCGTTTAGACGTAAAACTGCGTTTGGACGTAAATCTGCGTTTAGACGTAAAACTGCGTTTAGACGTAAAACTGCGTTTAGACGTAAAACTGCTTTTAGACGTAAAACTGCGTTTAGACGTAAATCTGCGTTTAGACGTAAATCTGCATTTAGACGTAAATCTGAGTTTAGACGCAAAACTGCGCTTAGACGCAAAACTGCGCTTAGACGCAAAACTGCGCTTAAACGCAATCTGCACTTAGACGCAAACTGCACTTAGATACAAACTGAGAATTTGCTTTTGCATCACAATAGTTTTTGAACGAACGCAGCTTTTGGTTTTTAAATTATTATAAGATTTCCGCTGCACTAATTCACCCCCCCCCCTCTTAGTGCTCTCGATCCTAACAAACTTGATATGACATATGCTTGTTAAATTCGGAAGAGGATAATGTATCAAGAAAATCTAATTGTTAGGATCAAGAAAATCCGAAAATGAAATTTGACACTTTTATACATTCGGACAAGGTTTTACTAGAGATATTCAATTACAATCATGAAGGTAAAACATGCTTATTATCATGGAAATTTTTGTATTCAAGCACATAATTTCCAACATGTAATAATGGCAAGTAATTGTGTAAAATCATTATGGCAATCAAGTGATTTGATCATTTAATCAAAAAAGTTTGAAAAATAATTTTAACAGGTTTAATCATTCAGACAGATTTTTGCCATAGTTTTTTAAATATAATCATGAAGATAAGGTATGCTCATCATCATGATAGTATGATAGCAAGTTTACCATATTCAAGCTAGCAAAAAAATTTTACATTTTAATGCCCGCAAGCTAGCAATTTTGAGATGTTCAAGAAAGCAACTCTTGCTTCTTGAAATATAAGTTTTGCTAGATGTGCAAGTTAACTTTTTGCTTCTTGAGATAGGCAAGATAGCATTCCTTGGTGATGTTCAATATAGCTAAGTTCTACATCATGCAAGCTAGTGAATTTTATAATATTTTAGAACATGCATAATCACCAAAGCATCATAAATTTTAATGATGTGCAAAATTACAAATTTTGCATGATTGCATTTGTGTGTCTTGAGATTTGCAAGATAACACTTCTTGGTGATGTTCAAGATAGCAATTTCTTCTCTTTTGAGAAGTGCAATTTTTGCTTTCTTCTTGAATTGTGCAAGCTAGCTATCTCCCCTTTTGTCATTGTCAAAAAGAAGAGAAAAACCCTTTACATCAATTTTTAAATTATGACAAAGGTTAGTATCAATCTCATTTGTGCATCATTATATTTTCAAACTAAAACATGCACATTTTCAAAACATATAAACTCATTATTATATGCATGATTCCAAATCATCATTCATATTATTTCAATCATTGTTTCACTCATCACTATAGCTTATCATGCATAATATGTAAAACCATCTAACATGATATAAACATTTATTTATTTAATTTTTTTTTAAGCATTCATGATACACATCATACATTATCATAATAAAAAAGAATATGCATCATTCCAAATCATAAATATTTCAAATCATCATGGTATTAATTTGTCACATTGCATCCTACCATGCATGATCGAAACTTCTCATTTGCATACATCAAAATAAATTCATGAATATCTCATGCATTCATATCATCACTTGAGGAATATTGAAAAGAAATAATTGGATGATGAGATAAATATTTCATGAATACAAAGAATTGCATAAAAATCATATCATGAATACAAGGAATACAAGTCACAATCATTCAAGAGAAAAATCATCATTCATTTTCAATTCATTCAATTTGATAAATCAAGATCATGATTTTGATAAAACTCATTTCAAATTTAAATAATCAAAATCATTTTTATGACTCACAAAATTTATAACATAAATAGATTCATGATTTCATTGATAATATATTTTCCCCCTTTTTAAGTGTTTCATTTTAAGTGGTCGATTTCATGTTAGCATGCCTTTTCATTTATGAAAACATGCATCAAATTTTTTTTTTAAAGCCACTGTTATTATCATGAAAATTGATAATCAAGATATCATCATACATAATTTCAAAAATATATACTCATTAATCATAACTTCAAATTAAACATGATTTCATATACTCAAAATCGAGAAATAACAATGGAAATCAACATGATACACATTATTACTTCTCAACCACATATAGCATGATTTCATAAGGTATTTTTAATCAAAATCATTTTGTTTATCATAAACATGCAATTTTCATGATTATTTTCAAAATTACTAGAATGATAAGCATGATTCCTAATTTTTTGTATTTTCATTATAAAATTATTAAACATGCAATTTTCAAGAAAATTAAATAAAAAAGAAAAATGCATTATGAAAAGCATTATGTAATTTCAAAGTAAATTAAAGGCATTTTGATTACCTCAGCGTCGAAAGGCGTAAAGGCGTAGTTTGCTATCTCGCCTTTGTTGATTTTCTCCTCGTCTTCGGAGGAGCTCGATTCATCCCAATTTTTGTTCTTCTTCTTGCGTTCAAAGAAAGTAGTTCCGTTCTTTTTACTTTTTAATTTTTGTTTCATTTGTAGTTTAAGTTCACCATCACTTGAGCTTATGCTCAAATGGTCTTCAAATGTTCTATGTCCCAAATCATTCCTGTTCTTTGGAAGGTGGTTCTCAAGTTCTTCACGTGCATTGCACGTCATTTCATATGTGATCAATGAACCAATTAGTTCTTCAAGTGGAAAAATATTTAAATCTTTTATTTCTTGTAAAGCCGTTACTTTTGAATCCCACTTCTTAGAAAGAGAACGCAAAATCTTATTCACAAGTTCAGAATTCGAAAAACATTTGCCAAGAGCTCTTAAACCATTGACGACATCCGTAAAATGGGTGTACATGTCACCAATGGTTTCGCTTGGCTTCATTTGAAACAGCTCAAAATCATACAGTAAAATATTAACTTTCAAGTCTTTGACTCTACTAGTTCCCTCGTGCATGATTTCAAGAGTGCGCAAAATATCGAAAGTCGTTTCGCACAAAGAAACCCGATTAAACTCATTTTTGTCCAAAGCACAAAATAAGGCATTCATAGCCTTTGCGTTTAAAGAAAAATGCTTCTTCTCTAAATCCGACCATTCGATCATTGGAAGAGAAGACTTCGAAAAACCGTTTTCGACAAGATTCCAAAGTTCAACATCCATAGAAATAAGAAAGATCCTCATTCGGGTCTTCCAATAGGTGTAGTCCAATCCGTTAAACAATGGTGGGCGAATAACCGATAAGCCCTCTTGAAGAGTCATTTCTCTTGGGTGTAAATCCGAAATGAGAAATATCCCGCTCTGATACCAATTGTTAGGATCAAGAGCACTAAGAGGGGGGGGGGTGAATTAGTGCAGCGAAAAACTTTCTGCGATTAAAACCAAAAGCTGCGTTTGAACGATAAAGATAACTCTGTATGAAAGTTGATACTAAGCAAGGTTACAGTCAATCTATGCAGGCAGTTTGCAGCTTTGATGAAAACCAGAATATCGACGCAAACTGAAATCCGATGTTCGCACGAAGAAACAGATTTACGTCTAAGTGTCGATTCGTAAATCACTTGATTAGATAAGACACAGTTTAAGCAGAAGTATAAAGGCAGTGTGCTGCTATTGTACAGCTCAAAACGTAAATGCAATCTGCAATAAGATCATCATGCGAAAAAGTAGATTTACGTCTAAACGCATATTTATGTCTAAACGCAGATTTACGTCTAAACCTTGAAACTCGTTCGTAAAATCGTAGAGGGCAGTAAGCTACTGAAAAGTTTACGGTAAAGGTAAAATGCTCAAAGGAAATGCAAACCGAGATTTAGAGTGGTTCGGTCAATCTTGACCTACTCAACTTTTGGCTTCCTCCACCAACGAGGTCACCGACGTCAACTAGAGACCTTCCTTCAATAGGCGAAGGCCAACCACCCTCTTACAGATTCACTCCTTTTGGCGGGCTTAGGAGACAACCCTTATAGAAGTTTTCTCTCCTCTCTTTACAACTCAAACTTTGAAGAACAGAAAAAGGAGAACTAACAGTTTTGAGCTCTAAGAATCACAAAAAGACAGCAAGATTTCGAGTGTGTGTTCTGTGCTTTCAGTGTTGAATGGGTGGGGTATTTATAGGCCCTAACCTAGTTCAAATTTAGAGCTCAAATCTATTAATTCCCGAAATTCTGGGATCAGGCGGTTGCACCTCCTGACTGGGGCAGTTGCACTGCTTGGCAAAGCTCGAAGATTGAGCCTCTGGGCGGTGCCACCTTTGTCAGGGGCGGTTGCACCTCTTTGCCAGAGCTCGAAGACTGAGCTCGGGCGGTTGCACCTCCTGACTGAGGCGGTTGCACCGCCTGGCAGAGCTCGAAGACTGAGCTCAGGCGGTGCCACCTCCTGTCAAGAGAGGTTGCACCGCCCAGTCTCACTCGGAGACTGAGCCCAAGCGGTTGCACCTCCTGGCTGGGGCGGTTGCACTGCCTAGTCTCACTGGGAGACATAGTCTGGGCGGTGCTACCTCCCTGCCTGGGCGGTTGCACCTCCCACAGCAACCTGGGTCCGAATGGGTTAATCCATTCGGCCCAATTTGATTCTTTCAGGGGCCCAATTGCCCCAAGATTAAGCTAATGGGATCACCTCCCATTTCTAACTTAATCAATGTGCTAACTACGATTATTTCCTAAGACATATTCTGCAGCTTGCTCCGGTGCGTCAATTGCTTCTTCCGACGAGTTTCCGGCGAACTTCTGTCGATCATCCGACGAACCCTCGGTGATCCTCCTGCGGACAACCGGCAAACTCCTGGACTTGCGACGATCCACTTGGCGAGTTCCGACGAGCTTCTTTGGCAAGCTCCTGGACTTTTCGGATTTGTTCCCGCAGAACCTACGACGACCGTCTGAACTTCCGTAGAACTCTCGAACTCCCAACGTGATCATTGTCTTGACTCCGGCGCAACTCCTACTGCATGTCTTTCTTCCATCGTAGTTAATCCTGCACACTCAAAACAAAAACTTTGATCGAGACAATTAATCCTAAGCAATTAACCAAGTTGTCCGGCATGTCATTGGTCCTTCGACGCTTCGTCCGATTCTTCGGCGCATCATCCTTTCCTGCAGCCTATTGCCCAATCAGCCAGTTGACTCCGCAACTCCAATATCCTTGGCACAATACCCGCTCTTCTTGGCCCGATGCTCGAGTCCACGACCCGAAGCCTTCTGTCGATACGTCAACTGATCCACCGGCCCGACGTCCAATCTTCTGACATGTTCCTCTGGCACAACATGATGTTCCTGCTTTAATTGTCTCATCCTGATCGAAGCACCCTACGTCACTCAAGACGCTGATTAAATCATAAACATATATCAAGTAGTTTCATCATCAAAATACTAGATTCAACATAAATATGATATAAGTACTAATAAATATCCTATCATCCTTATTATATATCCAATCGATATCTGAAAATGCATGAAGCAATAGAAGAGAGTCATTTCAAAGAAATAAGCTAGGATCAATAGTGCTCTTTTTAAGTATCAAAGAAGATATTTAATAATTTTCCAATAATTAAAAGTATGCTCATGTATAAATTAAGATAATTTATTCACTACATATGAAATGTCTAGATAAGTAAATGTTAAATACTATAGACTGTCAACAACTTGATGATACTCAATGTCGTCACTGAGATTAACATTATCAGATAAGATAAGAGGAACACTTCTAGAGATTGGTGTAGTCAAGCATTTTGGTGCGATTAAGAAGGTCATGAATATAATTATGTTGTAAAAAATAATTCATTTGCCATGTGGATTGTGTGAACACTAAAAAAATAGCTGAATGACCCAAGATCTTTGATAAAAAAAACTTATTTTCAAGCTACTAAATAAATAAATTAATTAATATTAATTTATTACCAATGATAATTAAGTCATCTATATAAACTAATAAAAATAAGATTATATTTTCATGAGAATAAATGAATAACAAATTATCAAATTGAGAATTATGAAATCTAATTGGAACTAGATGTATTCAAAATTCATGATATCAAGCACGAGGGATCTACTTAAGACCATAAGAGTCTTGCAAAACTTACATGCATACTAAGGAAGATTGTGATCAATAAAGCTTAAAGGTTACCTCATAAATATATTATCGAAAATATGACCATGAAGAAATGTATTATCCATGTTTAACTATCGAAGTCCCTAGTGTAGGGAAATCTAAGGGTGACATCACATGCACAGCAGAAGAACATAAAATAAAATCCCCAAAATTTTCAAAGATGTGTTCGTCGTCGTGCGAAGATTGGTGCATAAAATCCGCAAAAATGAAAACTGCATATATATGAAAGATTATGTTTTACATAGGGAGATCATATATCCTCGAATCCCTACAGATTTGTAGGAGAGGATGAAGGAGGTCAAGTGTCCTCCTCTCTGGCAATGATCCACACAGTAGGGGTGTGACGATGCTCCTCAAATCTCCAAGTCTACTATTTGAGGAGGAGAAGGGGAGAAGAGAATAGGAGGTGGCAACTAAGAGAAGCTCTAGCCTATGAACATTTAGTTCCCTCTTATTTATAGAGGCACCTTGTCAGCTTAACCCTAATGGATCCTACCTTAGTGGGTATTTGATCTTCATGTAACTACCCAAGCCTTTTAGATTAGTATATCTCTATCCAATAATCTCTCATTAGCTTTTATTAGATCTTATCCATATAATCCAATAATTTATGGGCTTATTAGATATCCAATAAGATAGGGGCTCTGACGGATATCTCATATCTGAATCTCTACTCGTCGCAACACCTACCATATGTGTGTGACCCTCTAAGCCCAATATCGAACTGGCTATGAGTCATACCTATCAAAACTCCTTCTGACTTAATGAATTATTATTTTTATAATAATTCACTCGACTCATCGACTATGGAGGTACTAAGCCACTATGCCACAATCCCTAGACGATACATGGGAATCCAATCCTTTGGATCTATCTATCTTCAGTTACTATGTATCTATAGTCCTTCATCCATATACCGAGCATGGTGCTATCAGGCCCATATAGTTTCTCCTCGAGTCTCGCTCTAATCGGATTCTTCTGGAGAATTATTTCTCTCTCAATCTGAATGACATTGGCTAAGGATTTGTTTGAGAAAAAATACACAAGATATTCCTCTCATAATACCGAGAGCATATAATACTCTATCGACACTCAATAGCCTTGTAAGGTTGATAGTCACTCTCAATAACCAGTTGTACTATATTTGAAACTTTCAAACCTATAAGTCTGGTATTAAAGAGTAGAGTACTCATACAAGACATCCTTAGTGTCTCAAGTTTAAGGATTAGATATACTACTAGGACTACGGAATCATTGTCTTACAATAAGGTATCATCAACCATCCAGTATTATATGAGTAGATCAATTAGTAAACTCATTCTCTAATGAGCACATGCACTGTATCCCTAGTATCCCCGTACGAGCAACTATGAGACTAGCTGCATCCATCATATGGATGGGTATCCAACACACCAGTCTATCCTATTATCTCGATGTCCTTCTCGAATAACCTATGACCGAAATTATTTAGGATTCGTGTTTAAAGATGAATTAGTCTCATTATCGTAATCTTACCACGATCCAATTCTCATTGTATAGATCTATAAACATCACAATATATTCAAATAATAAGTAATATAAAGTGATAAAATATTAAATAATAATAAACAAAATGATTGTGTGTCAAGTCACACGTGCCATTACTCATATAATTGGCTTGTAGGGTATCTATGACTAGCAATCTATCACTTGATCTAAAGTCAATCACATATATGTTTAATCCCTATTAAACCCCTATGACGCTCTAAGACAATTTGAGACAACGACTTTATCAGTGGATCTACGATATTATCTTCGGATGGAACTCTTTCCACTACTACATCTCCTCGAGTCACGATCTCTCTAATAAGCTGAAATCTCCTCAGAATACTTCTGATGAGACTTGGGTTCCTTCATTTAAGCAATCGCCCCATTGTTGTCATAATATAAGAGAATATACTCCTCGCTGCTCAGCATGACTCCCAAATCTGTGATGAACTTCTTCATCCAGACTCCATCCTTTGTTGCCTTTGCTGCAACAATGTACTTCGCCTCTGTGGTCGAGTCAGTAATCGTGTCTTGCTTGGAACTCTTCCAACACACTACTCCTTCATTTAGGGTGAATACATGTCCTGAATTAGATTTGCTATCATCGACAATAGATTGAAAGCTCGAGTTTGTGTAGCCCTCAACCTTGAGGCTACTACCTCCATATACCTGTAAACGATCCTTAGTCATTCTTAAGTACTTAAGGATACACTTTACTGTTTTCCAATGCTCCAAGCCTAGATCTACTTAATACTTGCTTATGACACTTCAAGCATACGGTATATCAGACCTAGTACATAATATAGTACACATGATAGACCCTGTCGCTGAGGCATAGGGTGTCATATCTATTTCTGCCCTTTCTTCAGGAATCTTTGGGGACATACTCTTAGAAAGTGACATCCCATGTCTCATCGCTATGAGACATCTCTTACAATTTCTATACCAAACCTTTTGACAATGGTATCTATGTACCTAAATTGGGACAAGCCAACCATCCTCTTATATCTATCTCCATAGATCCAAATCCCTAATATATATGATGCTTTCCCTAAGTCTTTCATGGAGTAGTGTCTAGATAGCCAAGCTTTTACTGTGGATAGCATTCCTATATCATTCCCAATGATCAGGATGCCATCCACATATAACACCAAAAATATAATAGCACTCCCACTTACCTTCCTATATACATAAGACTCATCTTCATTCTTAACGAAGTCATAAGATCTGATTGCCTCATCAAATTTTATGTTCCAACTTCGGGAAGCTTGCTTTGGTCCAAAAATGGACCTAAGAAACCTGCACACTTTTTTTAGACTATCCTTGCATATAAATCTCTTAGGTTGTATCATATACACCTTGCTAGTCATAGGTGCCTAGCAAACCAATCACGTGAGTGATGGCACGTGTGACTTGATACAGAATCTTTTTGCTTATTATATTTTGGTATATATCACTTTATAACTATTGCATATATATATTGTGATGTCTTTGGATTTGTGCAATGGGAATCGGATTGTGATAAGATCACGATAATGAGATCGATTCACCTTTAAACACATATCTTAAATAATCCCGGTCAAAGGTTACTCGAGAGGGACATCGTGATAACCGGACAGACTGGTGTGCTGTATACCCGTCCATATGATGGATGTAGCTGGTCTCATAGCTGCTCGTGTAGGGACACTAGGGATATATTACAGGTGCTCATTGGAGAATGAGTTCACTGATTGATCCGCTTACGGAATGCTGGATGGTTGATGATGCCTTATTGTCAAACAACGATTCCGTAGTCTTAGTGGTGTATCTGGTCCTTAGACTTGAGACACCAAGGATGTCCTGTATGAGTGCTCCACTCTTTGATACTAGACTTATAGGTTTGGCTGTCCCAGATCTAGTACAGCTGGTCATTGGGAGTGGTAGTCGACATTACGAGGGCTATTGAGTGTCGATAGAGGATCATCCACTCTCGGCGTCATGAGAGGAATATCCCATGTGTTCTTGCTCAGACAAATCCTTGGCCAAGGTCATTCGGGTTGAGAGAGAAAGAGTTCTCCGGGAGAATCTGATTAGAGCGAGACTCGAGTAGAAACCGTATGGGTCTGACAACACCATGCTCGATATACGGTCTCTGGGATATTAGATGGATGAGGGACTTTAGGTACACGGTAACTGAGGACAGACAGGTCCAATGGATTGGATTCCCCTGTATCGTCTGGGGACTACGGCGTAGTGGCCTAGTATGTCCGTAGTCGATGAGTCGAGTGAATTATTACAGAGATAATAATTCACTGAGTTAGAAGGAGTTCTAACAGGTATGACTCACGGCCAGCTCGATATTGGGCCTAGAGGGTCACACACATATGGTAGGCATTGCGATGAGTAGAGGTTCGGATATGAGATATCCGACGGAGCCCTTGTCTTATTGGATGCAGATCCAATACCCACTATGGGAGGACCCATTAGGGTTTGACAGGGGACCTCTATAAATAGGAGGGATTTAGAGCCTCATAGGCTAGAGTCTTTGCTTGCCTTTCGTATTCTCCTCTCCCTCTCCACCTTAAAGCAGACCTGGAGTTTTGAGGAGCGTCGTCGTAACCCTGCTGTGTGGATCACCGCTAGAGAGGAGGACGCTTGACCTCCTTCAGCCTCTCCTAAGGATCTGCAAGGAAACAAGGATATACGATCTCCCTAGGTAACACAATCTACTTTATACGCAGTTTTGAGTTTCGCGGATTTTGCGCACCAATCTTCGAACGACGACGAACATCTTTTTAGGAATCGGGGATTTTGTTTTCTTGTTCTTCCGCTGCGCATATGATGTCGCCCCCAAGATTTCCCAACAGTGGCATCAGAGCCAGGTTGTTCGTGTGAATGATTGGTTTTGAACTGCGTGTGTTGTGTTTAGGAGAAATTTTGACGTCAAAATCGATTTTGATGCAAAAACAAGGAAGGGCAGCAATAGTTGCTGCCCTTGATCTGCGTGCGTGCAGCGCAGCCGAAGGCGGGCAGCACAGGGGCTGCGTCTGTAGTAGCCGGCCGGCAGCCTACTTGCAGCAGGCTTGTGTCCGGCGGGGCTGGCAGCCCGCAGGCAGAGGCGCCTGCGGCCGCTTCTCCCAGGGGGTGAGACACCGCTGCTCCCGCGAGCGAAACCCCAGCACCGCCTGTGGGCGTTGCCCCGCCAGTAGAACCGCCCGCGGGGGAGCCCACCTGCAGCGGCAGCGCCGCCAGCGAGCGTGCCGCCTGCAGGCGAGGGCAGCGCCCTCGCCCCGCCGCATAGGCCACCGCCAACAGGGTGGCGGCGGCGGCGGCAGTAGCAAAGGGTAGTAGGGTATTAGGGTTTTCTGGGAAAAAGATAGTTTTGCCCCTCGGAATTTGAGAAATTCCAATTTTTGTCTTTTATCCAAATTATGAAAATACCCCTATAAATTCAGCCATTCCCTACATGTCCCTGATTTCAAAAATATTAATTAATTAAAAGGTTTAGTTGATTATTATTTTTATTATTATCTAGTAGTCCTATATGATGACGATTATTTATATATGTGATGTATGATATGTGGATGGATGATCATGGACAGTGTGATGTGTGTACTTATGATTATTATTATTGAGGTCTGCGAGCCTCCATTATATTTCTCGTTTATTATCGGGCCTACGTGCCTATGATTAAGTTGTAATCATATGAGGAGGCGCAGTGGGAGCGTGAATGCGATAGCGGGACCCACGAGACGGACGATCGTGATGTATGGAGATGCATCAAGATGTCGACGGAACCGACGAGGACGAGATGGACGATCACAGGGCATGGAGATGCACCATTACACACATAGATCTTGATGTGAGTGATTAGGCCTACTAGCTCGGGCCTAATCATATTAGGTTGTGGTCCATGATCATCTGGTGTGATTGCTTATACACTTACTAGATATGTATATATATTTACATGTGATGTAGATATATATTAAATATGTATATGTGTGACATGTCATATTAGGAGACCAAATTATAGAAATATCTCTCGATAATATTAAGTCGGTAAACGTGAGGCAATTAGATTGACCCACGTGGCCTTCCATCGTTATAAGTAGGAACTGATTCCCGGTGTAGGCTGAGTTGGTCGAGTCCCTCGAGACTCACCTATATCGCGATTCGCTATCTTGCTTATGACATAGAGATGTCACCGGTGACCTGAGGGCATAGTATGCTTGATCGAGTCCCTTGAGGGTATATCATCAAATCAGACTCATCTTGTAACGAAGGTGTTAACTTAACCGAGCATCATGGTTGGTCGAGTCCCTCGAGACCATGGTGATTCGGAGGCCGAACAGGACGGGAATCACAAGGAATTGTGATCGGCAAGAGTTGCCTACCTTTTAGGCTTAGTGTGATTAGTCGAGTCCCTCGAGGTTACACTAAGACGCTAATTGGATCCTAATCCCCACTAGAAATCTGCCGGAGACTTCCGTTTCACGTGTTGAGGGTGTCGCGTGACTCGTTAGTAAAATAGTGGGAGCAGATTAAGATAGAAGTCCATATCTTGATAGTTTATTTCTTGCAAAATCCGCATGTTATTCATTTCTGCTGCATCTTTATTTTCAGAAAATGTCGCTTTTAAATCCCTTACGTGGCATACTTGATGTCAACCGCCTCACTGGTCCAAATTATACGGATTGGCTCCGTAACTTGAGAATTGTTCTCACAGCGAAGAAAATCATGTACGTCCTTGATACAGTGATGCCTACGCCCGAAGAAGGGGCAAGCGAGGATGAGATCGCTCGCTACGTGAAGTACATTGATGACTCCACTCTTGCTCAGTGCTATATGTTGGGCTCTATGACTCCTGAGTTACAGAGACAACATGAAAAGATGGATGCCAGATCCATTCTCATACATGTCCGCAAATTGTTTGAGGAACAGGGAAGGACTCAGCGATATGAGATATCTAAAAGCCTCTTCCGTACTAGGATGACTGAGGGGACACTGGTTCAGAACCATGTGCTAAAGATGATTGAGTGGATAGAGAAACTCACAGGTCTAGGAATGGTCCTAGAGGATAACTTGTGTGTGGATATTGTGCTTCAGTCCCTATCAGATTCCTTTTCACAGTTCATAATGAATTTTAATATGAACAAACTTGAGGTGACTCTCCCAGAGCTCCTCAATATGTTGAGGGAGGCAGAGAGTTCTATTAAAAAAGAGAAGTCAGTTCTCTACACTAGTGAGACCAGAAAGAAAAGGAAAGTAGAAAAGTCCCTTAAGAAAGGAAAGGGCAAGGGCAGATCAGGTAAAGCAAAGGTTGCTAAGAAAGACCTAGCAAAGGACAAAGGTCAGTGCTTCCACTATGGCAAAGATGGGCAATGGAAGAGGAACTGTAAAGAGTACCTTGCAGAAAGGGTGAAATAGAAGCTTGGAGAAGCTTCAGGTACATTCATGATCAAATTCCAATTGTCAGATTTTTGTGATAGTGCATTGGTATTGGATACCAGTATTGCTTATCACATCTACAATTTATTGTAAATTCTAGCAATGCCGAGGGGAGATTGGTGAGAGGAATATTGTATAAAGGTTTATTTATGCAAGACACTACTCCACACATCATGAATGTAAGTGTCTAAGAGGAAACGAGATGAGGTGAACAGTGCATACCTTTGGCATTGTAGGCTAGGTTATATCCATGAGGGAATGATTCAAAAGTTGCTAAATGATGGATATATAGATCCATTTGACTATGTGTCATATGCAACTTGCGAGCCTTGCTTTCGTGAAAAACTGACCAACTCTCCATTTAGTGGAACTGGAGAGAGAGCCGTTGAGCTATTGGAACTCATACGTAGTGATGTATGTGGACCTATGTCAACTCATGCCATTGGTGGTTACTCCTACTTCATTACCTTTACTGATGATTTCTCAAGGTATGGATATGTGTATTTAATGAAGTACAAGTCCAATGCCTTTGAGAAAGTCAGAGAGTATAAGAATGGGGTGGAGAACCAGACTGGAAAGAGTATCAAAACTCTTCGATCAGATCGAGGAGGTGAGTACTTAAGTACATAGTTTACTCAGTTCCTCAAGGACCATGGGATATTATCCCAATGGACACCTCCTTATACACCTCAGCTCAATGGTGTCTTTAGAAGGAGGAATCCCATTAGATATGGTACGGTCCATGATGAGTTTCGCTGACCTACCCATCTTATTCTAGTGATATGCCCTAGAGACCACAGCTTACCTTCTGAACAGAGTTCCAACTAAGTTGGTAGTGTCTACACCATATGAGATATGGAAAGGGAAGAAGCCCGATCTTAAGGTTGTTAAGATTTGGGGCTGCCCTGCCCATGTTAAAAGACACAACCCCGATAAGTTAGAATCAAGGACAGAGTGATGCAAATTTATGGGATACCCCAAGGAAACTTGTGGGTATTATTTCTATCATCTCTAGGACCAAAAGGTCTTTATAGTTAAGAGAGCAGTGTTCCTTGAGAAGAAACACATTCTTGGCGGAGACAGTGGGAGAATGATAGAGTTGAGCGAGGTTAGAGAACCAAGCTCAAGCACCACTCTATAGCCCGAGTCTGTTCAGGTACCTAATACATAAGTTTCAACTTTACGCAGGTCTGATAGAGTATCCCATCCTCCTGAGAGATATGTGGGACATATTAGAGGAGAGGATGTTGAGGATATTGATCCTCAGACCTACGAGGAGGCTATTATGAGTATAGACTCCGGGAAGTGGCAAGAAGCCATGAATTCTGAGATGGATTCTATGTACTCCAATAAGGTTTGGAACCTAGTTGATGCGCCCGAAGGTATTGTACCCATCGGTTGCAAGTGGATCTTTAAGAAAAAGATCGGAGTAGATGGAAAGGTAGAGACCTATAAAGCAAGGCTAGTGGCTAAGGGGTATCGTCAAAGGCAAAGTGTTGACTACGACGAAACTTTCTCACCCGTAGCAATGCTAAAATCCATCAGAATTCTATTGGCTATTGCAGCACACTATGATTATGAGATCTGGCAGATGGATGTAAAAACCGCATTCCTCAACGGGAACCTCGAGGAGGAGGTGTATATGATGCAACCTGAGGGATTCGTGTCCAAGAACTGCCCAGATAAGGTGTGTAGGTTGCTTAGATCCATTTATGGACTAAAGCAAGCTTCCTAAAATTGGAACATAAGATTTAATGAGGCAATCAGATCTTATGACTTCGTTAAGAACGAAGATGAGCCTTGTGTGTACATGAAGGTAATTGGGAGCGTTATCACCTTTTTCGTGTTATATATGAATGACATCCTCATCATTGGGAATGACGTAGGAATGCTATCCACAGTAAAGACTTGGTTATCTAGACACTTCTCCATAAAGGACTTAGGGGAAGCATCCTATATCTTAGGGATTAGAATCTATAGAGATAGATCAAAGAGGATGCTTGGCTTGTCCCAGTCCATGTACATAGAAACCATTGTCAAAAGGTTTGGCATGGAAAATTCCAAGAGATGTCTCATACCGATGAGACATGGGATATCGCTTTCTACGAGTATGTCCCCAAAGACTCTAGAAGAAAGGGCGAACATGAATATAATACCTTATGCCTCAGCAATAGGGTCTATCATGTAAGTCATGCTATGTATTAGGCCTGATATAGCACATGCTCTGAGTGTCATGAGCAGGTATCAGGCGGATCCAAGCTTGGAGCACTGAAAAGCAGTAAAGTGTATCCTTAAGTACTTGAGAATGACTAAGGATCTTTTACTAGTATATGGAGGTAATAGCCTTAAGGTTGAAGGCCACACTGACTCAAGTTTTTCAGTCTGATGTCGATGATAGCAAGTCGAATTCAGGGTATGTGTACACCTTGAATGGAGGAGCAGTGTGCTGGAAGAGTTCCAAGCAAGATACCACTGCTGACTCGACCACAGAGGCGGATTACATTGCTGCATTAGATGTAGCAAAGGAGGGAGTCTGGTTAAAGATGTTCATCATAGATTTGAGAGTCGTTCCAGATAGCGAGAAGTCGTCTTCCTTATATTGCGACAACTATGGGGCGATTACTCGAATAAGGGAACCTGGGTCTCATTAAAAGTGTTCTGAGGAGGTTCCAGCTTATCAGAGAGATCGTAACCCGAGGAGATGTAGCAGTGGAAAGAGTTACATCCAAAGATAACATTGCAGATCCATTGACAAAGTCGTTGTCTCAGATTGTCTTTGAGCATCACAAGGGTCTGATGGGGATCAGACACATATGTGATTGGCTTTAGGTCAAGTGGGAGATTGCTAGTCATAGGTGCCCAGCAAGCCAATCACGTGAGTGATGACACATGTGACTTGATACATAATCTTTTTACTTATTATATTTTGGCATATATCACTTTATAACTATTGCATAAATTCATATATATATTGTGATGTCCTTGGATTTGTGCAATGGGAATCGAATCGTGATGAGATCATGATAATGAGATCGATTCACCTTTAAACACATATCTTAAATAATCCCGGTCATAGGTTACTCGAGAGGGACATCTTGATAACCGGACAGACTTGTGTGTTGTATACCCGTCCATATGATGGATGTAGCTGGTCTCATAGCTGCTCGTGTAGGGACACTAGGGATACAGTACAGGTGCTCATTGGAGAATGAGTTCACTGATTGATCCGCTTACGGAATGCTGGATGGTTGATGATGCCTTATTGTCAGACAGTGATTCCGTAGTCTTAGTGGTGTATCTGGTCCTTAGACTTGAGACACCAAGGATGTCCTGTATGAGTGCTCCACTCTTTGATACCAGACTTATAGGTTTGGCTGTCCCAGATCTAGTACAGTTGGTCATTGGGAGTGGTAGTCGACCTTACGAGGGCTATTGAGTATCGATAGAGGATCATCCACTCTCAGCGTCATGAGAGGAATATCTCATGTGTTCTTGCTCAGACAAATCCCTAGCCAGGGTTATTCGGGTTGAGAGAGAAAGAGTTCTCTGGGAGAATCCGATTAGAGCGAGACTCGAGTAGAAACCGTATGGGTCTGACAACACCATGCTCGATATACGGTCTCTGGGATATTAGATGGATGAGGGACTATAGGTACACGGTAACTGAGGACAGACATGTCCAATAGATTGGATTCCCCTATATCGTCTGAGGACTACGGCGTAGTGGCCTAGTACGTTCGTAGTCGATGAGTCGAGTGAATTATTACAAAGATAATAATTTACTGAGTTAGAAAGAGTTCTGACAAGTATGACTCATGGCCAGCTTGATATTGGGCCTAGAGGGTCACACAAATATGTTAGGTATTGCGATGAGTAGAGGTTCAAATATGAGATATCCGACGGAGCCCTTGTCTTATTGGATGCAGATCTAATACCCACTAGGGGAGGACCCATTAGGGTTTGACAGGGGACCTCTATAAATAGAAGGGATTTAGAGCCTCATAGGCTAGAGTCTTTGTTTGCCTTTCCTATTCTCCTCTCCCTCTCCACCTCAGAGTAGGCCTGGAGTTTTGAGGAGCGTCGTTGTAACCCTACTGTGTGGATCACCGCTAGAGAGGAGGATGCTTAACCTCCTTCACACTCTCCTAAGGATCTGCAAGGAAACATGGATATACGATCTCCCTAGGTAACACAATCTACTTTATACGCAGTTTTGAGTTTTGCGGATTTTGCGCACCAATCTTCGCACGACGACGAACATCTTTTTGAGAATTGGGGATTATGTTTTCTTGTTCTTTCGCTGCGCATATGATGTCACCCCCAAGATTTCCTAACACACCTCCTCCTCGAGATTACCATTGAGGAACGTGATTTTTCCGTTCATCTGCCAGATCTCATAATCATAATGTGTTGTAATAGCCAACAGAATTCAGATGGATTTTAGCATAGCTACAAGTGAGAAAGTTTCGTCATAGTCAATACCTTGCCTTTAACGATACCCCTTAGCCACTAGCCTTGCTTTATAGGTCTCTACCTTTCCATCTACTCCAATCTTTTTCTTGAAGAGCCACTTATAACCAATGAGTACAATACCCTCGGGTGTATCAACTATGTTCCAAACCTTATTTGAGTACACGGAATCCATCTCAGAATTTATGGCCTATTGCCACTTCCCGAAGTCTATATTCATAATAGTCTCCTCGTTGGTCTGAGTATCAATATCCTCAACATCCTCTCTCATAATATGTCTCACATATCTCTTAGGAGGATGAGATACTTTACCGAACCTACCTAGCATCAAAACTTATGTGCTAGGTACCTAAACAGACTTAGATTGTAGAATGATGCTTGAGCTAGGTTTTCTAACCTTACTCAACTCTACCACGAGGTGATAGAAATAATACTCTCTTGGCTACAAAAACTTTTTGGTCCACGAGGTGATAGAAATAATACTCATTAGTTTCCTTGGGGTATCCCACGGATATGCACCGTTCCGTCCTAGATTCCAATTTGTCGGGATTGTATCTTTTATATAGGAAGGGCAGCTCCAAATCTTAACAACCTTAAGATCAGACTTCTTCCCTTTCCATATCTCATATGGAGTATACACCATTGACTTAGTTGGAATTCTATTCAAAAGGTAAGCTGTAGTCTCTAGGGCGTATCCCTAGAATGAGATGGACAGGTTAGTGAAAATCACCATAGACCACACCATGTCTAACAGTGTGTGATTCCTCCTTTCGGATTTACCATTGAGTTGAGGTGTATAAGGAGGTGTCCACTGGGACAAAATCATATGGTCCTTAAGGAACTAGGTGAACTCTATACTCAAGTACTCATCTCCCCGATCTGATCGAAGAGACATATACTCTTTCTAGTCTGATTCTCCACTTCATTCTTATACTCCTTGAATTTCTCGAATACCTCGGACTTATACTTCATCAAGTACACATGTCCATATCTTGAGAAATCATTAATAAAAGTAATGAAGTAGGAGTAACCACTTATGGCATGAGTTGACATGGGACCACATACATCACTATGTATAAGTTCCAACAACTCAGTAGCTTTCTCTCCAATTCTACTAAATGGAGAGTTTGTCATCTTTCCACAAAGGCAAGACTTGCAAGTTATATATGACTCATAGACGAATGGATCAAAGTATCCATCCTTTAGTAACTTTTGAATCCTTCCCTCATGGATATGACCTAACCTACAATGTAATATGTATACATTGTTCACCTCATCTCATTTCCTCTTAGACTCACTTACATTCATAATATGTGGAGCAGTGTCTAGCATAAACAAACTATTATGCAATGTTCTTCTTGTGATGATCTCATCATCTAATAATATTGAACAATCATTATTCTCAAAAACTAATATATATCCATTAACTATCAAACATGAAATAGAAATCATATTTTTGATAATAGAAGGTACAAAATAGCATACATTTAATGCAATAATAGCTCCACTAGGTAGATATAGGGCGACCTCGCCAACAACTACTGTAGCAACTTTTGTTATGTTGCTCATCATGAGGTACATCTCGCCTCTAGCCAATCTCCTAGGTCTTGCTATAACCTGTAATGAATTACAAATATAATAAGCACTATCGGTATCTAATACCCATGTGTTATCATAAAAGTTTGACAAATGGAGACTAATCATGAATGTACTTGAAGCTTCTCCAAGCTTCTGTTTTGTTCTCTCTGTAAGGTATTTTTTATAGTTCCTCTTCCAATGCCCATCTTTGCCGTAGTGGAAGCATTGACCTTTGTCTATTGCTGGGTTTTTCTTAGCAACCTTTGCTTTACCTAATCTGTCCTTGCCATTACTCTTCTTAAAGGGCTTTATGTCTTCCTTTTTTTTTGTCTCACTAGCATAGAGAACTGGCTTCTCTTTCTTGATAGTGCTCTCTGCATCCCTCAACATATTGAGGAGCTCAAGGAGAGTCACCTCAAGCTTGTTCATATTAAAATTTATTATGAACTAAGAAAATGAATCTGGTAGTGACTAAAGTACAAGGTTTACACATAGGTCATCCTTTAGGACTATTCCTAGACCTGTGAGTTTCTCTATCCACGCAATCATCTTTAGGACATGGTTCTGAAACGGTATCCCCTCAGTCATCCTAATACGGAAGAGGCTCTTAGATATCTCATATCGCTGAGTCCTTCCCTATTTCTCAAACAATTTACGAAGATGCAAGAGAATAGATCCGACATCCATCTTTTTATGTTGTCTCTGTAACACAGGAGTCATAGAGCCCAACATGTAACACTGAGCAAGACTAGAATTATCTATGTACTTCATATAGCGAGCAATCTTATCCTCCCTTGCCCTTTTCTCAAATGTAGGCATTACTATATCAAGGACATACACGATTTTCTCCGTCGTGAGAATGATTCTCTAGTTGTAGAGCCAATCGGTGTAATTTAGACCAATGAGGCGGTTGACATCAAGTACACCATGCAAGAGATTTGAATATGACATATTTATAAAAATAAATATGTAACAGAAATAAATAACATGCAGATTTTATAAAAAAAATAAATAATAAAGATAAGGACTTATATCTTAATCTACTCCTACTATTTTCTCGTGAATCACACAACTCCCCCCGGTATGAATCAAAGACCCCCGGCAAATCTCTAGTAAGGATCGGAATCCAATTGATGTCTTAACGTAACCTCAAGTGACTTGACCAATTACGCTAAGCTCGTAAAAGTAGGCAACTCTTGTCAATCACAACTCCTTGTGATTCTCATCCTGTTCAACCTCTGAACCACCATGGCCTCGAGTGACTCAACCAACCATCATTACAAGATGAGTCTGATTCAACAATATGCCCTTGAGTGACTTGACTAAGCATACGATGTCCTTAGATCATTAGTGACATCTCTATATCATTGGCAAGATAACGAATCGTGAAATATGTGAGCCTCGAGTGACTCGACCAACTCAATTTACGTCGAGAATTGGTCCCTACCTATAACGATGGAAGGCCACATGGGTCAATCTAATTACCTCAGGTTTACCAACGTAATATTATAAAGAGAGGAGATTTCTTATTTTGTCTCCTAATATGACGTGTCATATACATACATATTTAATATATATCTAAATCGCATGCAAATATATATATATATATATATATATATATATATATATATATATATAGTAGGTGTATAAATAATCACACATCATATGAGCAATCACACCAGATGATCATGGACTACATCCTAATGTGATCAGGCCTGAGCTAGTGGACCTAATCACTCATATCAAGATCTATGTGTGTAATGGTGCATCTCATCCTTTTCGGTTCCGTCAGCATCTTCATGCATCGCAATCGTCCGTCTCAACCTCGTGGGTCTCGCTATAGCTTCCACGCTCCCGTTGTGTATTCTCATATAATTACAACTTAATCACAAGCATGCAGGCCCAACAATAAACGAGAATAAAATTGGAGGCTCGTAGCCCTCAATAATAATAATAATAATAATAATAATAATAATCACATATACACATATCACATGGTCCATGATCATCCGTCCACATCATACATTATATGTACATATCATCATCATATAGGACTACTAGATAATAATAATTAATTAATTAAACTTTTTAATTAAACTTTTTGAAAATATAATAATAATAATAATAAGTAAAAAGAGTGCGTGTCATGTCATATGTGTAATCACTCACATGATTGGCTTGTATGACACCTATGACTAGCAACATAACCAATAATATCATAACCGATTAAAAGAGAATAAAATTTACTATACCAAGAAGTATAGTTTATAAATATAATTTTGAGAGGCGCTTGGACTACAACATTATTGGAGACAAGAGTTTTTTTAAGAACAAATGAATTGAGGATAATATGAGATGAGTGGCTAATTGAAGAGGCATTACCGACTACGTCAAAAAGTGGAGAAGAAAAATATTTAAAGTAGCTTACAAGAAAGAAATACTCATTAGAGTATAAAGCTAGGAGGTATAAAGCTACAATAGAAAAGAGAGGATAAAAAAAAAAACCTCATCGAAGCAACTATGGTTTTGATAACATGAGTAGAAATGATTAGTTGAATTTTTATAGATAGTGAGTATGAATTTATATGTACAAAGAGATATTACAAAATATGATAATTATATATTTTTTAATCAATAATAATATAAAATACTCACTAGATCATTTTATAGTATATGAGATCATGTTGAGATCATGATGTTTATCATTGATAGAATCACGATAATATATTATCATAATTTTTATTATTTAGAATCATAAAAACATATTATCAAGATATTGAGAGGATCATAATATTCATATTATGATTTAATTTTCTCAATAATATCTTTCCTAATATGAATCTCATATTCAGCCACTTAAATCGAGTTAGACCAATTGAAACATCATAGAAAATCATACTATCCATACTATCACTTTATAAATAAATAATAAAATTAATTATTAAAAATATTTTATATTAGAATTAAGTGAAAAAAGAGTGTTTGAGATTTTCCTTTCTCAAATTGCAACATGTTCCTGATGCCCTTTTGCTAGCTTAGAGTTACTACTCTCTTTAACTTAGCACATCATAATTATTTGAAACATGATCGATGGATAACTGGAACAACTCTCGTCCTTGTGACCAAGACTAGTGCTCTGTCGGTGACATCCTCTGAACAAAATGCGTTCAGTAACGAACAAAAGCGATCAAATAGGCAAATGAGCAATCCTGTGCTCAAGATATCCTTACTCGTCATTTCAATAGGATTATGCGCTTTAATTGGGTATTGGATACTGGACTTATGAACTCCTCCATTGTTTCTGGTTATGCTTGAAAATAAAATTAAAGATGATTCTTGTTATTGTTTCTAATAAGTTAGGGTGGATTTCGTAGATCAACTAAAGATAATATGCAAACATGGATGTAATGTATATGTCTTTCTTTGCTGCTTTTGATATTATGGGGAAGGTCAATATAGGTAATCAATTCTTTACATTTACATTTAGAGAGATGATATGAGTATTAATTTCTCATGTCAAAAAGGAGTAATCTTATTGTTGTGCTAAGAAGGCAGGTCCTCTATATGGGAAATAGAGATAATTTTAATAAAAAATAAATCTTTATTTTATGATAATTTTTTATATAAAAACAACTATAGAAGAATTATATGTGGTCTCCAAGAAAATTCTAATCGTATGTATGTATATCGAAAAGAATAGATATCTTACAAACATCTTGAGCATTATGTTGGTTCTAAAAAGATCAATCTATTCGAAAGTAAGATGATTAAAGCCCTTGCATTCAAGTATTGCACATATCTCCTCGGGAATAAATTTTTCATGTCTTCACTATGTAATGTAATGAAGAACGATGACTTCAAATACATGGAAACCGTAGTTCAACTCATCGAGACCTCAGACATATTATTATTATTATCTAATACACTAATCTTAGTCTTAACCTGATAAAATCTGTGAGATTGGGAAAATATTTTCATGTACATTAGAATATGAGATCTATCAACTATGCAATACTATACTAATCACTATATTATATTCATAAAATAATATAAAATTTTTCCCTTGCTTATCATTCTTACAAATTCTAGCAAAACTCTTCTTGAGTTGGAGTTGGATGATAATTTGGATCCCTTCTTTCGATCAAAACTCTCAACATACATATTAACTCGAAATCTAAAAATTCCAAACCGAAAACGATGGTCCACTCACGATGTTCGAAAGATGATGAGAACAACAGAACTCTTCTTGCGTTTGGTGGCAATTTGGAATCCTTCTTCACACCAAAATTCTGACATGCATCTGATAACGTATTCACTTGCAATCTAAAATGTTCAAACCAAAAACTAATTTCTGGTTATAGTCCGCTCTGTCGGTTTGCCAGCGCATTAAAGAATCATGCAACCCACACCGATCAAATAAACGCTTAGTAGGTGACCACAATGGTTGGGCTTCGCATTCCACCCCACTAAGCAATCCCATCATATCGCGATATAATATGCACAAATCACTTCATTTGGGGCGGCAATTCCGCCGCACAATTGGCCGCCCCGGTCATTCTTCCCGTCACATGGGCGCTCGTGCCTCGGCCGGTCGCCGGCTTGCGCCACCCAACCCTACAGCACACACCGCACTGGCTCTCCTCGTCCCGGCTTGAGTCACGACTTGTGGTACGGTGCGTGCGAAATGATATCCTGTCTCTTTCGGGCCCGCTCATCGTGCAAAGGAAGGATGACTTCATCGGCCGCACGCGAATCCTAAAAGCGAGTAAAGGCGACGCGTTTCTTTTGGCTTCGGCGGAGTGCTCTTGGTCCGCTGTCCCTGCAGCACACGTTTGAGAGCGGCCACCCTCGGGTTCTTCCCTCTTCCTTATTGATGTTTTGATATAACGCCTTCGAGGAGCGGGCAGCGATAAGGGTAAAACGCATGCGGCGGCGCGATGACGGCGTCAAGAAGAAGGTTACCTACCAGTTGTTTGGCGGTAATATAGAGTGACGTCAGTGGCAAAGAACTTGGCAGTTTCGCTTTGACGGGTACGTTCCTCTCAGCCGTCCGATCGATGAGGCGGTGCAGGTCCCTGGTCGTCCAGTTCGTGATCGGACGGCGAGTGGACTGCTTGGGTCGACACGTTTTAGTAATTTGAATTGTTTGAGAGGGTCAAAACGGTATTTGTGCGTGTATTCTTATCTTCGTCCGAGGCTCCCGCGGCATACTTTAAGGAAGCATCGGCGTCCACGTGAGACCTTGTCACGGGCGGAGTTAGAGCACAGGACGATCTGGAAACGCGCACGGAATAGGGAAACGTATCGCCGTGCGACATATCGACGCCGCCGCTGCGGAGCAGTAGAACCGCGGGCCCCACGGGGGTCCAGCCTGTTCTCGAGTGGCTCTCCACTACTACAGCCCTGGCTCACCTCTCTCTCCGCGGTGCGCACACCGCCCTCGCTTTCTTACCGCGCTGCTCCGCCGGGAAGAAAAAAGTCGATCCTGACTTGGGACGCTACTTAACGTACGACAGAGGGTGTTAGCGCACATCAAGATCGCACTCCTATCACCCTGGACACGAGTCGTGTCTACAGTCGAGTGTCAAGCAGCGGTAAACTTTTTAAAGCCCAAACCCCCCTCTTCCGCTTGCAAAGGCGACGCCTTTATATATTCTATGGAAAGATTTCCTTTTTCTCGCGGCCTACAGGACGCACTTTACATTATCGCATTTCCCTTCTGCCCGGTGGTGTTCGATTCCTGTCCTCCCTGTTCCTGTTTCCTCCTCCTGCACGCTTTCTTCTCCCTCCAAAGCCCCTGCTTTCCCCCACTTTTCATGACCTGTTGGTAGGTTTCTGGAGGTTTTATGGCGACTCTAGAGGATCTGGGCGTCTCGGCCTTCATCAACATCGTTGGCGCCTTCGCCTTCCTCATCCTGTTTGCCGTCCTGCGGATTCAGCCCATCAATGACCGTGTCTATTTCCCCAAATGGTACATCACCGGCGGCCGCAACAGCCCCCGGGTGCGCGGCCGTGGGGTCGGCAAGTTCGTCAATCTCAACCTGCGCACTTACTTCACGTTCCTCAACTGGATGCCCGGGGCGCTCAGGATGAGCGAGTCGGAGATTATCCAGCACGCCGGCCTGGATTCCGCCGTCTATCTTCGGATCTACATTCTCGGGTGAGCTTATCTACAGAGCTTTGCTTCCTTTGTGTTCTCATGAACCTCTCCTTTTCGGAATTCAGTTGGACTTGCGTGGTTGGACGAAATTTTCGATGGATCGTAGAAGAAAATTTATGTGACTTTGTAATTTTCTTACATTTCTCTTAAGCGCTCAAGAATTTTGCTACATTTCTTCTACCGTTTTATCTTTCTGTTGATAATTCTCCGGGATTTTACTCTCTCGGAGCTTTACTGCTCTGGGTATTATGATTATTTAGTGTCATAAACTTTTCCGTTCCCTATATTTTCATTGGTTTGACAAAAGTTTCATTGGGTCACTGCAGAACAATTATTATCGCTTTGTATATGCAATATCTTTCGAGGAAATGTTTTCTGCACTGATGGACGTCGTCTTTTCTTGGTTCATGTAATTGTTGAAAATTTTCCTTATCAACATTCGGTGTCTTCCACACCTTCATTCGTTTTCAATGAAATGCCAATTCGCGTTGTTTTTTGTTGGTCAAACAGCAACCCCTCTTTATTTATTAAGTCTTGTGCCTACGTTCCTAAGCTGCGCAGAAACGATGTAGCTTTTAGGTAAATTTGAATACTTAATTTTCATGCAGTACATGTGTTGTTTCTTCACGAGGGTTCCATTAGAGCCTTTTTTTTTTTCCCTCTTTTGCAATTAGCACCAAAAAATAAGTATTCAGTATACTACAAATTTCTTGTTCAGTCAATGAGCAAATGGGCCTCTGTGGTCTTTCTACATCATGTATACTACAAGTGACCGATTAACTCAATATTAGTGGTGGTATGTTGATATTTTTTTACTTCCACTTTTGCTTCGCTTCTTCAAGGATTACCACGATAGAGAGAACCTGACTACCAAAAGGAATTGTGTTGGCCAATTGGTTGAAGTATAGAGTTCAGGTTTTGTTATGTCAGCCAATTGAGGTTCGTGGTTCATTGGTCATGAAGATGATTATACGTATATTCTTTATCCACTCATCGACTTTTCAGGATGTCATATTACAAAGCTTTGTAAAATTAGTGTATGCCCAAGTACAAGGGTGTGATTAAACATAGACGTCTCACTACCATGTGACGAATAATATTACTATAAACATTATGAAATATTCTGTCGGATGAGATGCTAGAAACTTCTACTAATGATACTTGTTGGAACACCATGAAGGAAATTAAACTTTCTGGTAAATTTAGATATAATAGCCATAGAAGTTCTAGATTTCATCTTGCTTTTTTCTCATTAGTTCATTATTCGATTTATTGCTTTATATTGCCCATATAAGATATATTTTCTGCTGTATGCTTGTTTGGAGTGCTGGATTTTAATGAAAATTGTACTCCCTCTTTTTTCACAGGTTAAAGATTTTTGTGCCGATAACAGTGCTCGCCCTGTTGATTCTCATTCCAGTTAATGTATCTGGTGGGACATTATTAAATCTCAACAAAAAGATTATGTACAGTGACATTGATAAACTTTCAATTTCAAATGTTAATGCCGGATCTCAAAGGTAAATTAATTTATCTTTGATGAACAATGTACCCATCGAGACAAATTTCTAGAATGTGCTAGAGTTTCGATGGTTGTGTACATTTATTTATTTATTATTTAATTGTTAGAAAAAAATTTCATGATAATTATTTGTGAACCAATCTGAGAAGATTGGTTTTCATGTCTTCAGTATTGTGCTTGAATATGCCATCTCTCTATGCTTGTGTCTCTGTTTTTGGAGGTATAGATGTAATATACATGAGCAAAATATTTTCTGAAAATATTCTTTCTTATATGAATTAGTGCAAATTCAAGTGTTGTATTGAGATGTTTTTATTTGAATTCTTTTAGTTGCTGCATTGTGGTGGGATTAAAGTGAAGCTAACAGTTTACTCCTGAATTATTTCAGCTTGCATGTTTAGTGCTGAAGATTTTGGTGTTTAGTGTTCACAAATCCTAACACTATGCTGGTGATGATTTTGGTAAAATAAGTTGGAATATGTAGAAATGAGCCCAGGTGAAGCTTATAATTGCAATGTACAGAGTAGATGAACATGATGTTGTTTGAGATAGTTAGAAAATAAATGCTGTATGCTGAAAATAAGGAAATAATCTCAAGTATTTAAAATGTTTAAGAAGAGAAGATGTTTTACACAATATGAAATCCAGGATGGATATATGGAAGAGTAATCTGACTTAAGCCTGGAGCAAAAACAATGATACAGTATGTTTCCAATTACCTGGTCCTGGCCCTAGAATGTTGTTTCGCCTGGACCTGTACAAAATGGGTAGTATGTAACGGTTTGTGTGAACCAGTATGCTGATCACCCTTGTTTTGGGCAGTTCGATCTGATTTATTAAAAAACTATTTAACACTGATTTAGAACTCACATTCACTAGCCCTCTTTGCATGGAGCGGCCCACCGCCCGCTATGCATTGTTGATTCCGTATACGCTTACTCCTCTACCTCCATGGCTTCCTCTTCCTCCTCTGCTCCACCAAACCCTCTTCTTCCTTTCTCTTCCTCTATTGTTTCCTCTTCTTCCTTCATCTTCGTCTTCTTCCTCTGGTGCCTTCTCTTCTTCCTTCCTCCTCCTCATCCTTCCTCCAACATCATCTGTTCCTTCCTCTTCTCCTTCTTCTTCCTCTTCAAATCTCTAGTACATACTAGTATACCAACACCCTATACATATCAATTAGGTCAGCGGTCAACATGGGTGGTTAGTACAAGATGAAAGTCCTTGATCCTAACTGTTAAAGGCAAGCATGTAAGGCTGTTTGGTTATGTCAGAAAATTTTAGTTGTATTTTCAGTTTTTTAACTTATTCCATTTATTTATATATTGTGGTTGTCATTTTAGAGATTCTTAGTTGTCTTGACTCTTGAGTTAGAAGCTTAAATAAGACCCTTTATGTGTTGACTCTTCTTGTGGTCTGCTGGTACTTACTGGGGTAATGTGTGCTAGTTGCTGGCCAAGATTATCATGTTTTTAAAAGTCAAAAAAATTGTTTGGTTTAATTTTCAGATATTGTAGAAAGCTTTTCTTGTCCAAGCACTCATTATATAATGTTAATATTTTTACTTTGCTCTGAAATTTGATAGATGTTTTAGAAAGTTTGGATGATTGAGAAAATCGATTGTGAACAATTAAGGTTTCTAGATTAGTAGCATTCATTCCACTGGAAATAAAATCCATACTGAGTCATTCTAAATAAAATACTAGCCTTGTTCTTTTCTTGCCTGATTTATGCTTTATTCATTGTATCATTTTATTTCATATTTATATGATTATTTATCTCTAATTTAGGTTCTTTATTCACCTGTTGATGGCGTATTTGTTCACACTATGGACATGTTACATTCTCTACAAGGAATATGACAATGTGGCATTTATGAGATTACATTTTCTGGCATCACAAAATCGTCGTGTTGATCAGTTCACCGTAAGTGCCAGCTGCAAATATTGATGCTTTTGTAATTATGAAGTTCTCTACCTGCTTTGTTTTCCTCTTTAAAGATATATCACTGTGGAGAAATAACAGAATTTAGTGCCACTGATATTTAAGAAGCCCTGTAGTAGACAATGGAACAAGGATTGAATCATCTAACTCTTGCAGAAAGTTCTCACTGTATTGCTGAGAACAAGAGTTATCGCAGGTGCAGCCTTCCTAACCTGTCTCCAAATCCCATCTGACTATTGCATGGTCAACAACAAGACACAGGACAACAAGGCACAGGGACACATACATACTGGTACATGCAGAAAAATAAATAATCTGACAATCTCAAGAGGATGAGAATCAGAAAAAAAATATTCACCAAGTTCTTTTATTGTCTATATCAAGGATTGAAATATCATACCGTACCGGAGTTCGACCTTCTCTTGGTATGGTACGATACTGTATACCGAGCGGTATACTATTTGGTATATATATATATATATATATATATAAAATAAAAAAAATACCGCCCAGTAACGAGCGGTCCGCGTACCGATTTCCTGTCGGACCGGTACATACCGCCCGTACCGGATGTTATCATTCGAAACTGTATAACTGTATACCTTGGTCTATATACTCTATAGGATTAGCAATTTGGTTCTATTGCTAATTTAATACTAATTTATTGACTGATGAAACTTGATGATTTTAATCCTGACTAGAGTGTTTAATAGTTCACATGCAATGGATGTGGAGAAATGTAAAATGTAGTGAAGGGCTAAGATTTTTTAACTAGGAAATAGTTTTAGTTATAATCATGAAATTAACTCCTTATTCATGATAGCTGGGTTAAATAACAATGAGCAAACAAACAAGAGTTCTAATTGGAACCAAGTCAGGTCACCTGACACCTCATCCAGTGCCTATAACAACTTTGATTGGGGTCTTGGTTTTTGAGCCAAGGTTTGAGTAAAACAGTCCTGGTGTTTTCAGTCTAGTCAGGCATAGATTGAACTTGGGTTGGTCCACCCAAGTTGCAACCTGACCATGATCAGATTATATCAAGCAAGATTGTCTTGGCACAGGTACAATTTTAGATTCTTGTAATATTTGCCAGTTGTATCATTATATGATGATGAACATATAGGACTCAACTGAACAGAGGCCTGAGTCAATCAAGCCAAGATCCATTCAGCTTCATTAGCTGGGATCCAGGAAGGATTACTAAAACCTTGGGATGTGTGTTTCGAATCCTTTCTGATATAGCAGCCTTTCACTTTAGAAGGCTTTGGAGATGGGTTTTGGCTTCGAGGAGTCTAAATAAGAAAGGAATAGAATTAGGACTCAGCCTTTTCATCTCAATTTTTTGGATTAATTTCTGATTTATACTGGATCAGAAAGAACTATAATTAGGAATGATGCTGAGATAGTACTGAGTTTTCAGACATCAAAATAGTCTAGTATACTAATGTTGACTTTCATTTGAAATCAAAAGGTACATGCTCCCTTTTCGTTGAGTTTATTTATAATTCATGCAGACAGATAGGTTATTACAAGTGTCAGCATCGTCTATTGTGATCTGCTGACTGATATATGACAAGATGGTAATAGAGCACCATAAATGTAGCATACGATGTTATGTTACTTCATGTTTTTAGTTGACTATAGTTGTGATCTTTATTGGAGCATAGTTTTTTTTTCTTTTTTTGCCTCTAATTTGATGTTTGCAATTTGCTCTCAAAACCTTGATTCTTAATTCAGTCCAAACTTTTTCTTCCAGGTAGTAGTCAGAAATGTGCCACATGTTTCCGGACATTCCATATCAGAAAGTGTTGAACAGTTCTTTCATAGGAACCACCCCGACCACTATCTAGGTCACCAGGTAGTATTTTGTGATTAGTTGCATGGCAATGTTTTCTCATTAAAATATTTAATTTGCTTTAATTTGATTACTCAATTAATCTACGTAGTACTCATCCTCCATTTGTTTGCTCATTTTCCTTAAAAAATATTGGTTCTAGTAAATATTCAGTTTATTGAATTAAAATTTATTAATCTTTTATTTTTCAGGCTGTCTACAATGCAAATAAATTTGCTAAGCTTGTCAGACAGAAGGAGAGGCTCCAAAATTGGTTAGACTATAACCAGCTGAAATTTGAAAGACATCCTGAGAAAAGGCCAACTACTAAGGTCAGTTCAATTGACTAGGTATTCAGTGATAACAAACACAAATAGATAATCTATGTGCCACCAGCAACCAGGCATGGATCATGCTGATACAGTCACATATCATGCCAAGTAATAATTAGATTTTATTAATTTTTCCATTTTACCTATATACATAACACTTCCATTTTATCTAGTACTCCAGAGAGGATTTCTTGGCCTTTGTGGTGAAAGAGTGGATGCAATCAACTATTATAGAGAAAGGATCAGCGAACTTGATGAAAAGGTAGTCCTTTCTTTGGACTTCTTGCTAATTTTGCTGCATTATTATTTTCCATCTGGAGTTTGGTTACATCTTGTTATTCTGTATGGAAAACAATTGATAATTGTTATTCTTTTACTGTCCCTTTGTCTCTAGTTTAAGATATATAATAGAACTTTACACATTATGTTTGCTTAGTTTCTTCTAAGATGAAATGCATAATCTGTTATGTTCTTCAGATAGCATATGAACGCCAACGAATTCTTAAAGACCCGAAGGCTATCATGCAAGTAGCATTTGTTACGTTTGATTCAAGATGGGGGGCTGCAGTATGTGCACAAACACAACAAAGTAAGAACCCAACTAAATGGTTAACAGAATGGGCACCTGAACCACGTGATGTATACTGGGAAAATCTGCCTATACCATTTGTTTCTCTCAGCATTCGGAGGCTCATAATATCAATAGCAGTTTTTGCACTGGTTTTCTTTTATATGATACCCATTGCTTTTGTGCAATCACTTGCAAATCTGGAGGGTCTTGAAAAAGTTGCTCCTTTTCTCAGGCCAGTTATTGAAATGTAAGTATCTTGACAACTTGTAAGGATACAAAGTTTCTTTTTAAATTACAATGGATAAGAAAAATAAGTTGTTAGATCTGTGATGCTTTTTGTTTCGTTGCTTGTTACTATCTTGTGATGCTAAATGGACCAATTCGATAGGAAGAGTTCAAATTTGTGCCTTTCATGAATTATTCAAGCCCATGGTTAAAACTGCAGTATTTGGATTATTCATTCAAGCCCATGGTTAAAGCCCATGTCAATTAACATTCTTAAAAGTTATTTGCAATCTTGATTTGTATGCTTCAGATGATCAATGTGCTAAGCTTGCTTTTTTTATAATTGTTCTGACTTAACATCTTCATTTATTAGTTTATGCTATCATCATTACATTTAATGCAACTAAGTAAGTTTTCTTATTATGCATCCATATAAGCTCTCTCTCTGTAGCTTCTAATGTATGCCTAATAGTGTGTTCATGGCTTATGCAAGTAGAAAAGCAATTGAATTCGGTCAAATGGAAACTTTTTTATTCTTATTTACTCCTTTGTCTCCTGCTTACATCTCACACTAATTAGTTGACTGTATTGGCATATTAGTGATTGCTCTTGTTCTCAATTTTACTCATATCATGTCCCAGGTATCCAGCATATGCTTTTTCCAACTAAATAACCATTGTAGGTGTGGCCCTTTTCTGAATGCTTTTGCATTTTGTACAGTAAATATTGGATGTTTCTTACCCTGGATTGCCACTAGTGGTCATGCCACTGAAGAATCATTTTTCATTTTATGACCTCCCATGCCTAGGTATTACAGCCCTTACCACATACCAGTGTAGGTGATTTGGTTGAAATTATTGGCCTACCATAGGCTGCTATGTGGCCCTAATCCTTTCAGATTACATGTTAACATTCTCGCCATGGAGAATGTTTTTGTTGGATGCAGATAAGCTCAGACTGACCTCTAGATGGTTTGGCTTATCCATATTTCTAACTAGTAGGGCTTGAGTTCCCTAATAAGCACAAGCTAAGTTTCAAAGATCTTGGGTACTTCAAACTGGATTTTTCTCTTGGTGAAGTCTGATCACATCTTGTCATATGTTATCCCATGTCCAATAGGAAGGTTCAACCACACTAAGACTTGCACTCTGAGAATCTTTTCCTTTCACAGCCAGGTCTCTGAAGCTTATATAAATTAGCCAGCCATCTTCATGTAAGGTGCATTAACTTTGTTCCAACCCACGTTTTGATATGTTAACTAAGTGAATATTCATTGTATTTCATGGAAGTATTCATTGGTAGATACTTCTGCATTGTTCTTAGTTCTTACTCAACTTGCTTTATTCTATACGTATGTACATCAATTTGTGTAGATGCATCTATTTTACTCAAGATCTATCAAGTAGGGCTTTCAAAGATTTTGAATAAGGTTTACAAGACTGGTTGGACTGGTCCACACCACTGGTATTTATCATTCTGATTGTGAACTGGTGCTCAGGAAAAATGTGTACTATAAAGTCTAGTAGCTTCCTTTTGAATAAAAAAAGCATATTGCAAGAGTTTTCTATATCTTACAACATTATACATATATGTAATTTGAATAGCCATTCTCTATGGGTCATTGTTTGATTGAAGCCCATGAAACCTGCTTACTAAATTGATCAGCCATAGCATTGCTGACTTGGACTTAGACTGCTCTGAATCCTTCGGCATTGTTTGACCTCCATGGCATCACATAAAACTTCAACAATAACAACAACAACAACAATAAAACCGTAAGTCCCAACTATTTGGGGTTGGCTATATGGATCTTTTGCTGTCGTTACATAAAACTCCACATATTTCAAAACACTGATGTTCTCCGCATGTTCATTACTCTAATATTGGTTAAAAGTTAACACATTTATTCTTACATGAGTTCAATGAGTTGAAAGGCAGTAATCTCTTTTTTCGTGTTGTTGGTTGCTTTTGTTTTCATTGTCAGCATCTCAACAAATTTAGAGTGTTGAAATATCGCAGATCTCCAGATGCAGAAGTTCTCCATGTACTTGTTACCTTAATATTGCTTTCAGATCCACTATGAGCTTGCAAATACATGCTATCTTATATAGAATTTAAAATGTTGAAATTTAGTCATATCTTTCTATTGACATTACTGGTTGCTTTTTATTTATTGTATCGGCATCTCTTATTTATTTGAGGAATGACTATAATACACCTATTTACAGCAAGCAGACTGGTCCTTTTTTATTTTTCTCTCTGTCAAGAGCATAAATTTCCCTAACATGCACTTCTTTTGTGTCTTAAATATATAAATTCAACATTCTTACATGAAATTATCTGAACTGTTAAAATTAATGCTGTGCTTAGAAGCATTTGTGTTCTAATTTTGTTCAAAGTTAAATTCTTATGAAAACAATCTTCTTGTTAATAATGTTCACTTGTTGAATGCATATCCTGATTCTTGTATCATTAGCTTAAAATATGGTACATAATGCATTCCTTCCCAGACTGCAAGGGACTTGTGCTTCACCTGCCTTTTTTATGCATTAACTAATTATCAGATTGTAACATCTGCAGAAAGGTGATCAAGTCCTTCTTGCAAGGTTTTCTTCCTGGTCTGGCTTTAAAAGTTTTTCTATACATTCTTCCAACAGTTCTGATGATTATGTCAAAAGTGGAAGGCTACTTGTCATTGTCATCACTTGAAAGGAAGGCAGCAGCTAAATATTATTATTTTATGTTGGTGAATGTTTTTTTGGGAAGCATCATAACTGGAACAGCCTTTGAGCAACTTTATTCATTCATTCATCAGCCCCCTACCCAGTAATTCTCTTTAGTACCTCAATACTTATGCTGTTATCTCTATGTTTATTTAAAATTATCAAGTTTAAATCTGGAAAAGATGTTAATCATCATGTCATACTATCAATAAATGATATATGGCGAAGTAGTGATACTCCAAACCACTGGCATGTAGATATTTTTTGGTTTTGTTCTCTCTCATCAGCGACCTATATTAAGTAGCTCCTATTGTTTTTTAACTAGACTTTCACTTTCATTTAGCTAAATTTGTGTAAGGGCAACTAACACCAAGATTTTTCTCATATGAAAATTAGTTCATGCTTTGAACAATGCAATATATATGTTGAGTATAAGCCACCAAAGTACTCTTTAGACATGCCGATAATCTCATGCATAACAAAATTGACACGCTATATATTGATAATTGCCTAATTTAATAAATAAAATAAGTTCTCAATTACAATGCAACTTTGATATGGTAGTACATTTGCACATTTCCTTTCATAGATGTTAAGGTTACTAAACAAGGCATTTTAATGGTTGGAGTTTCATGTTCCGAATGAATTTGTTCACACATAGACTGTTCACACAGCATCATAATAGTCTTGACAGCCATTGCATCATTCTTGAATTGATACAAATGGATCTCTATGTAAAAAATCTCTAATGGTTATTGGTATATATATTATCTACAACCTCAATCTTAAGAATTATTTAGCAAATTTTGAGGTAGCTCAGTTGTATGCCAAAGTCCAATATTTGAAAACCTAAAATCATGACTTAACTCGGAAGTCATCTGGATTGAGTCGATTCAAAAGTCGACCAAGTTCAAGACAATAATAAGATAAGTAATATAACATTACATGCATCCACAATAGCATTACATACATTGACCTACTGAACCTAACTTTTACTTACTTCTACATATCCTTTTTATCATTTTACAACTACTTATGCTTGTGTGCTTAAATTTGAAAGTGAAATATGTAATAAAAATTTCATAGTCTAGAATATACATCATATCAAAATTTGATGATTCCATGAACTGTGGTTCAACCAATGGTCCTGAACTCATCGTGGCAGACTAAAAAAGAGGAGAAGAAGCAAAGGATTGGGATGAGGCGAAAGGCTTTTGGCCCTTCTTCCTAACATTCACAACTAACAAAATCAATGTATCCTTCTTTTCCTATACTTTTTTTTTTATATGTCTTTTGTGGTATAGATCAATGTTTGATGTGCCGCTCAAAATGATACAAAACAGGCGGTATGTATTGGTTGTCCAGTAGATTGTTGCATGGAGCAGCCCAAAACATAAGCAGAAAAAGGGTCAGGTATCAACTGGTATGGATGATCTATTGGCCGATACAGTTCAAACTCATGCAATATTGATCAATATGGGTCGTACCAGTCGATACAGACCCAAGTCAGGTCAAGTCTGACCCCAACAGTCAAATTGACCAAGGGACCTCTTTTGGGTTTTAAATTCCCTCCTTTCCCCTTCTTTCACTCACTCATTCTCACTCTTTCTCACACTCTCACTTAATTAAAGTTCCTAATCAGCAATTAGTGGTAATCAAGTTATTGATTTGGATAAAAGATGGATTGGAACTCGGGATCTAGTGAAATTTCTCTCCAATTTGAAGGCACCTAGCTTCATTCTATGTTTTATTTATCATTTTATATAATTAGAGGCATATTAATGCATATTCTACATAGATTAAGGTCATTCTCTTGTGTTAGTTCTAATTAGGTATAGTGTCTTACATTTAGGTTTAGATCGAGGTACGTAGGGTTAATCACAGTCTTATGCATTATTTATGTCTCATAGACACTCTATTATTAACTAAATACAATAAAAAAACTTTAAGAAGATTTCTTGTGAATTTTTGGTCACTTTTTAGCATTTTTATGAAAAATGATACACATTTATATACTAGTACCGACCGGTATGTACCAGTCCGCCCATGGACCAATACCACTGGTCAGCATGGTACATCAATCCTTGGTATAGATGAAATAAATACGAAGTTTATCATACTTTTTGTATATTGAAATTGAAGAAGATGACAATTGGCCAACTTGATTTCTTTATGAAACTAAAAGGTGAGAATGTTACCTAAAATCTTTTCTCATCTCCAGCTCATAAAATCTTGTGCACTTACCTTTCTATTTAAGCCATTCATAAAAATCGTTTATGTCAACAAACTTACATTTTTTATGCCTATAGGATTCCAATAACCATTGGAGTATCAATACCAATGAAAGCTACATTCTTTATGACCTACATAATGGTTGATGGTTGGGCTGGCATTGCAAGTGAGATTCTTCGACTTAAGCCACTTGTTATTTATCATCTTAAAAACATGTTTATAGTGAAAACTGAGAGGGATCGAGAAAAGGCTATGGACCCTGGGAGTATTGATCTTCCGGAGAACCTCCCATCATTGCAATTATATTTCCTTCTTGGGCTTGTTTATGCTGTTGTGACACCGGTTCTTCTTCCCTTTATACTAGTATTCTTTGCCTTTGCTTTCCTTGTGTATCGCCACCAGGTTAGTATACTTTCTTTGCTCTGGTATGGTGCTATTTTTTATGCTTACAAATAATAAATTCTTTTTTATATTGCTACTTTCAGATTGTTAATGTTTATAATCAAGAGTACGAAAGTGCTGGTGCCTTTTGGCCACATGTTCATGGACGTATAATCGCAAGCTTGTTGATTGCTCAACTACTTCTGCTTGGTTTGCTTAGCACAAAGAAAGCAGCTAATTCAACTCCTTTGCTTATTATTTTACCTATACTTACGATATGGTTCCATAAGTACTGCAAGAGTCGATTTGAACCTGCTTTTAGAAAATATCCTTTAGAGGTAAGTTAAATATCTAATTGTGCCTTTGTTTTACTTGCTTGTGCTTTACAATGACCAACATAACATACACCATAGCTATTTGATTTCTTTCTTTTATATTTTTGGAGAGAAGAATTTATTATAGATCTGCTTTCTCAGATGATTTTTCATGATATATTATAGATTTGCTTTCTTCAGATGATGTCTTATGATATATCAAACAAAATCTGATACTTTTGAACTCTATTTAGTAGACTGTGGTATTCTCCTGCCCAAATTACTCTTTAGTTCAAACCATCTGTGTCTGTTTGAACAAGATATCTACACTACAATTTTGAGGAGAGAAAATTTTCTTCACCTCTTTGGCCCTATCTTGTATATTATTTATCTGCTTTTTCTTTCTTCTTTCTCTACATTTTATTCCTCTTTTGTTGTAACCACATTTGCTGCACACTAGCTTTGAGATATTCAACGAAAAGTATGATATAAAAGCAATATATGATAGATCACTAACCAGTGAATGTATCTATACTAAAACATTATCTATATCTGATTAAAAGCCCACGGTGCTTAAATAAGTGATTGATTATTTTCTTGTCAAATTTCTAATGTAGGCATCCAGGGTTCAATGGACAACTGATTCTGACACATATGATGCAACAGTCAACAGAGGTTCCAAAGATTCTATACCTAAGGACAATTACTGAACTTTATCATCTCTGTTAGTAAAACTGTTTTATCATATTGGATTAGGGACCAATTTGAGGAACATAGGGACACAATCACTATGTAGCAGAAGCTGTTGATATGGTCCAGATATTAGTTTCAGATATTTCAGCACTAGAGCCGAGTGAGAGTTAGGATCTAGATTTTTTTCTATTCTTATAACAATCTTAATTTAACTTAGATCACTATTTTCAGTAATCTGGCTGCAGTTGTGAACAGTTAAATCACTATTTTCAGTAATCTGGCTGCTGTTGTGAACAGTTAAAATTTTAGTTTGAGTCCTCAGCACTCTGCTGCATAAGCAATCAAACAAAAATAAGAGGGTTAAAATTGTCAAGGTTAGGATAATTTAACCTGATTAGTTGTCCTGAACGAGATGCAGCCTAAGGTGGTTCTCTAGTTACTTCCTGCTTGTCTTGTATGTCATAATTCAGATAAACTATGGACCTTTGCCTAAACTTCAGTTTGACTTGTATATTTTTACACCTACTTCAATAAAATCAAAGATTTCTCACCTTTCTAGCCCAAGATGTTCATGGACTACTAAAGTATGATGCCATTCATTACCATTTTTGTCATAGAAGCTTGTGCTCAAGATGGAGCATGTCAATCATGTATCTGCAAGAATCCCATACAAGTTTCATAGGAAGTCTTTTAATGTGTGCCACCTCCCACAAGCAAAGAAAAGAAACAAGATCGTTTACATCATCTTATTTATTTCTTTATTTTGTCATGATTTTAGATAATGGTTTTTCTTGGGATATTATGATGTGTTGTTTTCACGAAGTCTCAGAGAGCCTTTACATGCATTTGTGATGTTGTCTTTGTTTTTTGTTATGCATATTTTAGAAAATGGTTTCAAACCTCTTATCGTGGTTTTGACTGTAGGAAGCGATGGAAAAGGACATACTGGAAAAGGCTTCTGAACCAAACTTGAACCTGAAAGCTTACTTAGCTGATGCATACTTGCACCCGATCTTTCACTCATTCGATGATGATGATGATGATGATGAGGAGAAGATAGAAGTCCGAGTAGACAAAGGCCGGTCTCATATTCCCTCACCTACGCGGAGCGAGATCAGTTCCGAGTCTCCACCTCGTTATGTATACCATTATGAATTTGAACCATAACAAGCAGGTGTGCCTGCACTCTGTAATCAGCTTCTTGTAGGGATTATCAAGTTTGAGTTTGTCCACCATCATAGATGTTTTAGCTTCGATCTTTTTGGCCCACTGGTCCTTGATGCAAATGTAAGCGTCCTATGGTTCTTTTTTATGTTCCAATGTGCAACATATCTTTTCTTGTAATCTCAAAATAGCTTTTGGATTTTAATTATGTTTCATTTCCGGGTGGCTTCATCTTGTTTCATATTTTCACATATTTTGTTGAAATTACCTAAATCGTAAGTGCCTAAGTCCTAACCTTTTGAACAAAATGTAGCACTTAAGTACTTCAACAAACATAAAAAGGACTTTGAACACTTGGATAACTACAAGTCTAGCAACATTGCTCATTCGAGTGTTGGGTTGTCTGGGTCATTTGCTAAGCCTACACCATTTCATCCAAATTGATCTCCAACCCTCCTCGTAGCCCCCTATCTAGTCTTGTGTTGAAACACACGAACAAGATGATTTTTTTTTTTTTATATACTAATTTTGACTCCACTGTGTTGAAACGCAAGTCTTTTCCCTATAGTTTTAGCAATCCAAGATTGCTTGCAAAAATAATCTTGGATTGCTAAAACTAGGGAAAAATTGTCTATATAATTTAAATTCAGTTATCCATACTCTAGTTTTGTCTCTGTCCTGCAAACCCTTCTTTTATCCATCCATAAGGAGTTAGTGAAAGCCACCGTGTGAGTAAGGGACATAAATAAAAATATTTTATTGGTAATACAATACAGAGATATACCTCATAACAAAGATTCCAAAGTAATCCATCACTCATGAAATCATTATACACAACTATCTATGCAGCACCAACTACTAAGCACAACAATAATTGATCCTTGGACACACAACCAAGATCTCATCTGACCAGGTTCCATCCAAGGGATATCATTTACTCGCACCAATTTTCTAGTAGGGGCAGATTAGTCACTTACACGTGAACATGGAACCAAATCTCCAAATATGAAAGGAAGCATTATTGTACTTAACCGCTTGGGTTGCAAGATCTTACCATGCGTTTTCCTTCGTATCGTCTCTCTCTTTTGTGTAACTCTGCACGTACGTACGGTATTGTTCTATGGCAAGGACATTCTCACAAGGAACATATTTTTTATGATTTGATGACCCCAAAGTTTGTAAACAAAACCAACATATAATCAAAATAACAGCATGTTTGGTAATATTAACCAACCAACTTCAATGCTTAAAACCCAAATTGGCTATCAATATGGTATTGGACAATAGTTACTTGGGATATCAGACATAAGATCATTTAACAGATCAACTAAAGGAATCATCAGGTACAACCAACCAATCTTAAAGCATCACATTATTCCACCAATGACTCTTGAAAGCATTTGAGGGATGATTTCATTCCTAAAATCCCAACAATAGGCCAAAGTTGTTGATTCCTCCAACAGAATGGTAATCTGATGATCTTCAAGCTAATAACCCCATTCAACAAGCAATGAAAGAACTTAGATGATATGACAATGTAACAGATGAAAAAAGGAATGTGATCATTCAAACTCACCCAACAGACGGTCACATCATCGTGAAACAAATGAAGCTAAAAGAAATAAATTTAAAAGAAGAGCAGCTTAAGCAGGACGCTAGATCAAAACATTTTGGGCTTCACTGCATGCAATTTCTTCATTTATGACCTCTAAAGTACATGTAAATTTTCTGCAAACGAAAATCAAAATTACAGTGAGAAAAACAAATCATTAGAAACGAATGGAAAAACAGTAATCCAATTATGTAGTTACGTAGAGAACTGCTTGTGACCATTATTCCTTAACAATAAAGCTAAAGGTTCAAATCTTAGCACAAAAGTGCATAAACAAGTGCTTTGTGCTTATGTATATTGATTGTCATCCTAAATTTTGCTCTCAAACAGTTTATTACTAACAAAGTTTGCATAATATATTATATAGAACATCTGTAATTACCAAAACAAAGGTTTCCAAACAAAGTTTGCAAGTAATCCTAAAGAAATTTTGGCACTAACCTGAAGCACCCAGAGGCTTAAAAGTGTTTCCAAACAAAATAAGCCAAAACCAATCAAGTAAAAGATCTGTAATTATCAAAACAAAGGTTAACATTATTTCAACATAAATTACAAATTACCTAGAGAATATATAGATTAACTAAAAATTGATCCGCAATTGACTGAGAATTTTCCTGTTTCAAATAACAAGGTTCTTTGCCATTAAAAGAAAATACTTGTAAACCCAAAAAATCATGGAAGAGGAACTAAGTTTTGAGAAGGTGAACTTACCCCAACAACCATGTGATCTGAAAATGTGTCAATTGCAGCCAGTATACCCCTGATAGCAGAAAGCAAACTTGAATATTATGGAGTGACTTATCTCTAAAAAAAGTAAAGCACAATAACATGAAGAAAAATGTGACATTGCAAGGATTAATTTCCAAAATCCATCCCACTCCTGAGGCAAACTATACTTTCTTGTCCTTTTACTTTGAAATGGAAGATGACTTCTGCATGAGGGAGATTTCAGAAGTAGTTCTGAACAAGAACCTTATCTACACTTTAGTACTGTATTCAGGCAGAAGCATGCTGAACAGAATGTCAACATTTCAAGTTTCAACAAGCCATTTAGCTAGGAACTAACTTCTCCATGTTACATACATGATCGTACATAAAAGTCATGCAAACAGTAGCAGTAAGCCCAAATCATGGGCAGGATTTTACATGAAAGAGATATAATCATTATCATACTTTATATTCATCAGACTAGGATGGTAGCCCCTCATAAAAGCCTAGAAACTCAGTGCAGGCCACAAAGATAAACGTCATCAAACATTGACTGTCTCAGTTAGCCACCACATGAACATTCAAGAAATAAATGAAAGATGTATGATACTAGATTTGAAGTTAATAGAAGAATGATATAATCATCATTATGCAAGCTAAGAAATAAATTTCAACTGCAGGAAGTCAGATAATCAGTAATCTGTTGATCCCACAAACCTGGTTTGATTTGCTCCCAGTGTTTAGTTCACCACCCTGTGATTCAGTGCTTAACACCCAATTGCAAGAGGCCAATACATTAATCAGATTGATAAATGTAGTTCTTCCAACTAAATTAAACCAAGACATAAGGTTCTCTACCTAACTTTAACCAAGACAAGTCGACAAAGCTCAGAATCACTGGGCCATGACTCCGGCTCCAGGTCAAGCTATTTGTTGCTAAGAAGTTTTCAAAGTGTTTACCACATTTGACAAAGACACAGTAACCAAGCTACTCAGGTTCTCTCTAGTTCTTCATGGAATATGCTCCATTCATTTAAGAATCTAATCTATCGTGAGAAGAGAAGAATTTAACAAAGACATGGTTCCAAGATTGTTTATTTACTATGGTCAGAATAGTTCATGAACCACAATTTGTTGAGATTACCTTAATAATGGTTGGTCCAAACCTTCATCTTCTATTGAAACTCGTGATATGATATGATCTGATATGTATATATGTATGTGTGTGTATACATATGTATATGCATATGCATATGTATGTATATATAGGTATATGTATATATATACATATATGTATACATATATATATACATATTTATATATATATATATATATACATATTTATATATTTATATATTTATATATATATATATATATATATGTATACATATATATATAATAGCAATAAAATTACAATATAATGATAACAACGAAAACAAAGCCCACTGATCTAAAACATATGCGGTATGAGGATTACAAGCCCAAAAAATCACTTACGTCAATGACTTCCCATCAAAAACAATTGGAGGAGCAATAGCAGCAATGATGCAAAAGCCAATATGGATCTGTACATAATAAGAATGAAATACTCATCAATGGCCAATTATGATCAGTTCTCAAAAAGTGATCATCAAGAGAATCACCAGGTACAAGAGGAAGAACCAACCAAATCTCACTGCACTCTCAGTCCTGTTCACCAATCAAAATGTTAAAGCAAAAATTAGTAGAATAATTTCATGAAACTCCACTTGCAAGAAAAAAAGCAGCGAGCATTTGATCAATGTTTTCATTAACTTTCATTTTAATAGTCATCAGCAATGATTAAACTTGTTTGTATTTGATTTGAGTTTAACAATTTTAACTTTGAATTTGCAAAAATACAAGATTCCTGCTATACTAATTGTCACTTTCTGATTACCTACCTCATTGCACGATATAGAGGCCTGTACCACAATAGATACGAAAGAGGACATCCAAGAAAAGCATAGATTATTGCAAGGAAAAAGACTTTAACCCCTGTCAAGAAAGAAATGTATGGCATACTACAATGATTAATAAATAAATAAGGACCCCAAGCCAAACAATAACAGATAGGTCAAGGCTACTAGAGTGCCTTACCACAGCCTTTAATCCAACATACAGTCACAGCAAGGATATTCCAAGAAAGACACAGAACAATTCCTGAAAAGAACTACAAAGAAGTAAACTATTTGCACCATATGGACAATTGAACCTAGGCAAATATTACTGCTGTGCTAAACGCTAACTAAATAGAGAAAGTACAAACTACTGCCAGGTTTTTCATGCCTGAAGTAATTAACATATGAAAATATGAAGCACAACAGCATCAGGTGTTGTATCCAAGTTGGTAAACATTCCTCAAGCACTAACTCAAATTTCAAATAAATAACATAGACCAAAAAGTAGATATCTATGATAATCAGTAGAGATGAGAGTTTTGATGGGTAGTATAATGCAGGGTTATAAGAGATTCTAAAGCCAACATTCCATGTTTCCATGGCCTCCTGGTTCAGTGCAAAATTTGATGACTAAAGTTTCCTAATAAGGATACCAAGTTGCTAATACAAAATAACAGAATAACATAGAGACCAGATAAACTATAGGCACAGCAAACAAGCCCCTGGAAAAAGGGGGAGAAAAGTTAATTGCAATGGGAACTAGGAATCAGAAGCAAAACCCATTGAGGACTTGCAACTACCATCTGGTAGTTACAGTTACAAATATTATAGAACTTGGTCACAAAACTTCTTGCATTGACTTGAAAATGGATATCTTGTGCAGGTAAAAAAACCCTAGTTTTGGCACACTCTCCAAATGTCTAAAAAATAACATAAATCTAAAAGTTTTTATTTCTATGGACATAATTGCAAACAGGATAAGATACTAATGCCACATACTTGGTGGAAGAATTCATAACTAAGACTGCTATGGAAAAAACAGAATCAAATCTGATACCTAGCCAGCTTGCAAATGCTAAATACTGCAACCTCTGAGCATGAATTGGTATCTCCTTAGCAATATCATGGTGAATGATTGGGAACACTGGTGGCCAATTCTTATCTTCTGTAGTAACACCAGCTGCAGAAAAGGTATATGGACACAATAGTTTCAGACAATACAGAGTATATTTGCAAAAGAACTTTCGTACCTACCATTCGACAAAGCATCTTCCCTTCGTTTAATTTCCTGCAAGAAGCAAAAAAGCAAATTAAAGTATTTAGTCTATGATCTAGCTTGAGAGATAGCAGCTAGGATGCAAAATATATTAGCTTATTCATATGTGGCAATACAAATTACAACTGCAAACCGCACTAGAGACCACAACCATGTGATAGCATTTGATAAAGCCAAAGGAAAATGCCACAATGATAAAAAAATCTAATGTCCAGAGATTCATTCATGTAGGCCAACCCAAGTTTAAGACATTAAAGCTTCGTCTGTGGGAACCTTATCCACTTGAGACGGCCAATGCAGCAAGTCGAAATTCAACTAGAAACAGATTATACTCCACATACACCCTAATGCTGATCAGTATAACTTATCTAAATCCACAACCATTACAAGGCATCTTATCTTGTTGGTGTTTTAAAATTATTGTTCTGACTTGTACCCAACTTTAACCTTGCCAACTAAACTTTAGAACCTCCGAGGTCACACTTGTACAAGATAACTATGTTAGAGAGTAATAACAGGAGAAATAGTGGTAACAGACGAGCTAACCGTCTCTCTCCTTTTCAGTTCTGCTTCCCATGCTGCAAGTTCTTGTGCCTTCTTTCTGGAATCCTGTTAACATTGCCCAAACAAAAACTGCATTGGATCATCAAAGGGCAGAGCAAAATTACAAAAAAAAAACTGTTAAATCGCAGTGCACACGTTTGTCGTCTCCAGTGGAACATCAACAACCGCATCGTGCTTATTTCCGAAACCCAGAGTAACAGACGACAGCGAAGGGAACTTCGACTTTTTGCCAGATCCTGCTCCATTCTGTAACGGAAAACCATTACAATCAAAAAAACGAACAACACTACCGCAACAATGTACATCATCACAATAGAAAACAAATCTTTAGCATAAATTGAAGAAGCCGATGAATTCTGTTGGCGATCAAGAAAGATCGTAGCAGCTAGCCCGATCGACCATCCGATCAATGAAAACCAAATCAGAACCGACGGATTCCCAAGACCCATAGGACAAGCATTCAACGACAAGAGCTAGGGCTCCGATGTCCAGATCCATAAGAACCCTATGTCTCTACTCGACAAGGGTATCTTTGATGGATCAGGAAGAAGTGCATTTAGTTCGAGCCATATCAGATCAAGCAAGTGGACTGAAACCAAGAAAAGCAAGTAAATGCAGCGGAAAAAGTAGAAGCGCAAAGAACCAGGCAACGGCGACATATTCGAAAGATGAAGACGAGGGAGGAGGAGGTGACACTACCGAGAAGGGACTGACTGCGTCTTCGTCGAAGGGGTTGGGATCACCGTGGCGCTGCATTCTCTCTTTTCTTCTAAGAGATAGAAGCGAAGGAATGGGAGAAGAGCCGAAGGAGCGCAGTGAGGTGAGAAATGGAGTTGAAACGACGCGATAAGGAAACACGAGATCCGCGGAGCGTTTGAAAGTGGTCGCTTGCTTCGTCGGCGACCGAAAGAGAAACAATAAATAAAATATTCTCTAATAATTATATTATATTATATTTATGTCTATTATAATAAATGTGTATTATATTTATTGTATGAGAAAATTCATCTCCCGTTTGAATCTGACCACGTTTTCGGTTTCGTCCTGATTTGAGAAAATTTGAAATCAAAATCGAACTACTAATTTTGAAACCATTGATTTTGGTTTGAATCGATAATTTTTAAATATTTTTTTAAAGATAATTTATAATATATAAAAAATATAATTTTTTATCTTTAATTTTTAAAAAATAATTAATGTACATTCATAATGACTTAATGTGTGTAAATATATAATGACATAACTAAAATATTTGACATAAAATTAAATAAAATTATAAATATCTAATCGATGTTAGATGTTTCAGTAATCTATATTGAAAAGGAGGTTATTGTTTTTCACAAACGATATTTTAGTTTTGTTTCGTCAACTTTGTCTGATCTTCGATGCATTGCATATTTGAGCGATTTAGAAATTACGCGTGATTTGATTTCATTTACGTACCATCCTCGCGCACTAAAAACTTGCTCAATAGCTACTGTCGACACTGGAATCACTATTATTTGCCTCGCAACCTTCGTTAAGATTGAAAAATATTCTTGTGTATCGTGTTTATCATTCTAGAATCGAAAACTCTGTACTTATAATATTCTCACTAAACTCAAGAGAAGTTGATAGATATACATGAAGCTCTGAGGATCCTCTTAGCTTTTTTTTTTTATCTTTAACTAATAGTTTTTTTTCTCTTAAAGATTTTACTTCCTCCGCTAACTTGAACAATATATTAAAAGTTTTGGAAGTATCATGTTCTCTACTATAGTATAGTTAGCACTATAATGATTGTACAAGTTATTGATCAATTTTTTAATATTTCTAATTTTATCACCAATATCAATATTTACTCCTAAAGTTTCATAATAAATAGATAAATAATCACCTAAGTTAGCTAATCTAATAAGAGGATAAAAAACACATACAACTAAATAAATCGATAATTTTTTTTAAAAAATAAATTTTCTAATTTAATTTTATAGCCATTATTGTCATATTTAAATCATTATAATTTTTATATTCTTCTAATGAACTAATAATTGTATACAATAGGATAATAAATATCATATAAAGTATCTGTTATATTATTAAAAAATTTAAAATTTTCAAAATTCTTTCACATACATTGTAGTGCTATAAAAAAATTTGCATAACATTATTTACAATAAAAATATATAATAATTTTATATTTAAAATATTCTTTAAACAATTCATATATAGAATTTCATTGGGTAGGAACATCCTAGGAAATCTTTTGAGCCTTTTGTCATTTAACTTGCAAATTTTAGTCCTATGGATAACCCCATATGAATGAAATAGCTTGCTTAACAAGAGAAAGAAATGTTTTAAGAGATTTAAGAATATCTTATACATATATCACAAAAAAAGATTGACAAACTGCTTGGAATACAAGTAGTATTTGTTGATGTATTATCAAAACCAATAGAAGAAAAAAAATTAAAAATCAAATAATAAACTTCTAATTTTTTTTTATCATTCTATAAATATTACTACCGTATGCCATTCATCGAAAACTCTAAAAGTAATAATATGTTTTTGCATGATCCAATTACTTTCTATCCAATAATAAGTGACTCTCCTCTGTTAGGATCAAGAGCACTAAGAGGGGGGGAGGTGAATTAGTGCAGCGGAAATCTTTCACTATTAAAATCGAAAGCTGCGTTTGTTTGATAAAAACGATTTCGATGTAAAAGCCGATTCTAAGATTGCTTTCACTTAAGATTAAGCGAGATGACGTTAAAGTAAATTTACGAAGGCAGTTTGCAGTTTATGATGAAAATCAGAATGCAAGCGCAAACTGAAATGCGACGTTCGTACGATAAAACCGGTTTACATCTAAATGCCAATTTTGAAGGTACTGAACTTTGAGATATGTTTTATAAATGCGCAGAAGGCAGTTTGCAGTTATGATTGAAATTAAAACGTAAACGTAAACTGAAATGTAATGATCATACGAAAAAGTCGATTTACGTCTAAACGTAAATTCGGAAAGCTCTGAACTTAAAAACTCGTTCGTAAAAGCGTAGAAGGCAATAGCTATTTAGGAGGTTTGTAGTAAAGATAAAATGCTCAAAGTAAATGTAAACCGAGATTTAGAGTGGTTCGATCAATCTTGACCTACTCCACTTTTGGCTTCCTCCACCGACGAGGTCACCGACGTCAACTAGAGGCCTTCCTTCAATAGGCGAAGGCCAACCACCCTTTTACAGTTTCACTCCTTTTGGGTGGGGTATTTATAGGCCCCAACCCAGTTTAAATTTGGAGCTCAAAACTGTCAATTCCCGGAATTCCGGGATCAGGCGGTTGCACCTCCTGACTGAGGCGGTTGCACCGCCTGGCAGAGCTCGAAGACTAAGCCTCTGGGCGGTGCCACCTCTGTCAGGGGCGGTTGCACCTCTCTGCCAGAGCTCGAAGACCGAGCTCAAGCGGTTGCACCTCCTGACTAGGGCGGTTGCACCGCCTGCCAGAGCTCGAAGACTGAGCTCAGGCGGTGCTACCTCTTGTCAGGGGAGGTTGCACCGCCCAGTCTCGCTCGGAGACTGAGCCCAGGTGGTGCTACCTCCTGGCTGGGGCGGTTGCACCGCCCAGTCTCCCTGGGGGACTTAGCCCAAGCGGTGCTACCTCCTGGCTTGGGCGGTTGCACCTCCCATAGCAATCAGGGTCCGAATGGGTAGATCCATTCGGCCCAATTTGGGTTTTTCAAGGGCCCAATTGCCCTAAGATTAAGCTAATGGGATCACCTCCCATTTCCAACTTAATCATTGTGCTAACTATGATTAATCCTAAGACAATTTCTACAGCTTGCTCCGGTGCGTCAATCGCTTCTTCCGGCGAGTTTCCGACGAACTTCTGTCGATCATCCGATGAACCCTCGGTGATGCTCCTGCGGACTTCCGGCAAACTCCTGGACTTGCGACGATCCACTTGGCGAGTTCCGACGAGCTTCTTTTGGCAAGCTTATGGACTTCTCAGATTTGTTCCCGTAGAATCTCCGACGACTGTCCGAACTTCCGTCGAACTCTCGAACTCCCAACGTGATCATTGTCTTGACTCCGGCATAACTCCTACTACATGTCTAACTTTCATCGTAGTTAATCCTGCACACTTATCTCAACACATAGATTAGACAACAAATGACAATTGACTTCATCATCAAAATCCGAGATTCAACAATCTCCCCCTTTTTGATGATGACAATCAATTGATAATGGAGTTAACCTTAACTCCCCCTGTCTATATGTCATACTTGAGATAAGTCATTCTTGAATTCAAAACCTTAAGAATTCAAGAGATATATTGATAAGTTAAAATCATTTGAACTTATAAATATTTCCATCATGATTCCTATCATGATGTATCTCTCTGAAGATGATGTCAAGGCTTGACATTCATTTTCAAATTTTACATTACAAGTTTGAATGATAGTAATAGTAACAATTCATCATATTTTAAGATATCAGCATGTAAAACTGTGAAGTAAGATTTTGATATCATTACATGATATACACATTTCAAGTACACATTTCAAATATTTTAGCAAGTATTGCAATTCATCACACGGTAAGATATCAACTCGTAAAATTATGATGCAAGTTTTTCGTTTGATATCTTGACACGATACAAGGCATAATGCAAATCATAGCATTTATTCATATATCTCTTGGTGATGCAAGCATGGCATAATTATAGCATCAGTGTTTATAGCATCAATTCATATATTTCTCCCCCTTTGTCATCAACAAAAAAAGCATGGTAGTTGTGATATCAAGAGAACAATATAAGTAAATTTTGAGTATATGTGCGATGATTGTTTCATGCCTTTACTTGATTCATGTTATTTCCAATAGTAACTGATAGGAAATTAATTGTTCAAGCACATAAAGGAAAACATGATATGTTGATTGCTTTGATTCATGCTATTTGTGAGTTTGCTTTGAGTCAAGATATGTGAAACAACTTTTTGTAAATAGAAATACTATCATCTATATTTCAAGATGGAATCATTTTATCAAATCCATTTCAGAAAAATATTTTTTTTATAAGAGTGTATGAGAAAATCTGATTTTTAGCATTCTAATTGTTAAGCGAATCCGAAAATGAAATTAACTCTTTCATGCATTCGGACAATACTATGCTACATATTTTCAAATACAATCAAAAGACAAAACATTTTTGTATTCAACACATAATTTCCAACATGTTATTTAGGGATGTAATGGCAATCAAGTGATTTGATTATTCAATAACGTCCGAAAGATAATTTTAACTAGTTTATGTATTCGAACACATCAACATTCCTAATTCTCTTCTTATGAAATCAAATTGTTTTTCACTTAGAGGTTTTGTAAAAATATCGGCTAGTTTAGTATCAATATCATGGCAATGTCATGACTTATCAACTGCATTGGTGTATCACTTTCTCAAATTATATTTATCATGGAAATCAAGACACAAGGTTTTCAAAACATTTAGTTTCAATGTAAAATCCGAGATAAACAGTGAGAGAAGTTTGTAACTCTGCATATGCTCACAAGAAAAATATATCAGGTAACCATATCAAGGATCAAGGTAAAGCCCATCATGGTGAGTAATATAAGGAGTTTACAACAACAATAGATGATTGTGTTCATACAAGCTCATTCATGAGGTGGAAAATTAAAGTGCCTAAATAAAGAGTCAAATTGTTGATGAATTTGCTGCAGCCGGATTTGATCTTGTCGATGTTCAAGTCATTCTTGTCTTTGTTCGAATCGGTCCATCCGAATCCCAATATCTTCGACAGATGATGTATAAGTTTGCTCAAATGGATGTGTTTTCTCAAAGGGACAGATCGGAGGAGATTGAGTACCCCTAAAGACTGGTATTTCCGGTTCTGGCTCAGGTTGAGGGGGGTCGGTTCTTCTAGGCATTCTAACCCAGTTACCGTTTCTATAAAAACATCTTAATCGGTGAAGTAGATTTTTATTTATTATGCTGAACCTATCTACTTTTATTACTTCTTCTTCTGGCGGTATTAGAATATCGTAGGCTTTCATTATTCTAGTGATTAAACCAACATATGGGAGCATCATGTCTTTCTTAGATAGTTCTAACATGTTTTGTTGGATAAGATAACCAAGACAGATGTCATGTCCTTTCATGATCAAATACATAGTTCCTAATTCTAATTGGCTTACTTCATCATGATGGTATTGTTTAGGGAGAATAATGCTAGTTAGGATATGATGAAGTACCTTAGTGTTTAGAGGCAGTAGATGTTCACAACTTTTAGGAACAAATGCTAAGTTGGGATTGGCAAAGATTGTTCCTAAAGCTTCAACATATGTGGTTCCAACAGCTTCATCATCCCATGATCCTATAAAGTAAAGTCCTCTACTTTTTATGGGAATGCCTATCATGTTGCAAATAAATTTATCCGTAATGGAGATGTGTTGTCCTAAGAGATATGTAGACATTCTTTCTTCTTCATCTACTTGTATGTTGTTGTAAAACAATCTAACAAGTCTTGGATAGATGGGTTCTTTAATTTGTAAGATAGGGAGTAAATCTAAGTTTGCAAACCACTAGATTGTCTCTAAGTCTCTTAGCTCATTTAAATCTACATATTTTCCTTTATTGACACTCCTAAGTTCGAAAGAGGAAAATTTTTCAGCATGGTATTTTGAATCGAAAAGGGTTAGATCAAAATCTTCCACTAATCTCCTCTTTCCTTTGTCCCTTGAGGATCTTCTAGATCCCATAACTACTGCTGTTTTAGAAGAGTAGTGATGAGCAAGAGTAAATGAAAGAAAACAGAATTTAAGAGCTTTTTAGAGAATACCTTAGTAAGATCTTCAAGAGAGGGAAGGATTGTTGATGTTTTGCTTCGAAATGAGAGGTAATTGGGATGCTATGAGGGGAGAAATGGGGATTGAGGAGCTTTGGAAGAGTAAGGAAGGGAAGGGAGTAAGTTGGGGTCGGTTTCACCGCCGGCCCTAGCTTGGGTTAAAAAGGGCAGAGTTGTTGGCGGTTGCACCTCTGGCTGGGGCGGTGCAACCACTTGCAACACGTGACAACCGGAGGTGCTACCTCTAGCTGGGGCAGTGCCACCGCCTGCAGGCGGTGAGCACTTGTTCTGATCGCAGTGTGATCTGATTTGCGAGTTTTTGTCTTGAGAAAAATTTTCATTCAGAGCAATCAAATTTACTTACGTAATTACGTAAGAGTTTTCATTTTAAGATAAGAACTTTTGCACGATCTATTGGGAAATCATGGGGGGCGACATCATATGCGCAGCGGAAGAACAAGAAAACAAAAATCCCCGATTCCCAAAAAGATGTTCGTCGTCGTGCGAAGATTGGTGCACAAAAATCCACAAAACACAAAACTGCGTATAGAGATTGTGTTACCTAGGGAGATCGTATATCCCTGTTTCCTTGCAGATCCTTAGGAGAGGGTGAAGGAGGTCAAGCGTCCTCCTCTCTAGCGGTGATCCACACAGCAGGGTTGCGACGACGCTCCTCAAAACTCCAGGCCTACTCTGAGGTGGAGAGGGAGAGGAGAATAGGAAAGGCAAGCAAAGACTCTAGCCTATGAGGCTGTGAATCCCTCCTATTTATAGAGATCCCGTGTCAAACCCTAATGTGTCCTTCCCTAGTGGGTATTAGATCTGCATCCAATAAGACAAGGGCTCCGTCGGATATCTCATATCCGAACCTCTACTCATCGCAATGCCTACCATATGTGTGTGACCCTCTAGGCCCAATATCGAGCTTGTCGTGAGTCATACCTGTCAGAACTCCTTCTAACTTAGGGAATTATTATCTCTGTAATAATTCACTCGACTCATCGACTACGGACGTACTAGGCCACTACGCCGTAGTCCCCAGACGATACAGGGGAATCCAATCCATTGGACCTGTCTGTCCTCAGTTACCATGTACCTATAGTCCCTCATCCATCTAATATCTCAGAGACCATATATCGAGCATGGTGCTGTCAGACCCATACGGTTTCTACTCAAGTCTCGCTCTAATCGGATTCTCCCGGAGAACTCTTTCTCTCTCAACCCGAATGACCCTGGCCAGGGATTTGTTTGAGCAAGAACACATGGGATATTCCTCTCATGACGCCGAGAGTGGATGATCCTCTGTCGACACTCAATAGCCCTCGTAAGGTCGACTACCACTCCCAATGACCAACTGTACTAGATCTGGGACAGCCAAACCTATAAGTCTGGTATCAAAGAGTGGAGCACTCATACAGGACATCCTTGGTGTCTCAAGTCTAAGGACCAGATACACCACTAGGACTACGGAATCGCTGTCTGACAATAAGGCATCATCAACCATCCAGCATTCCGTAAGCGGATCAATCAGTGAACTCATTCTCCAATGAGCACCTGTACTGTTTCCCTAGTGTCCCTACACGAGCAGCTATGAGACCAGTTGCATCCATCATATGGACGGGTATACAGCACACCAGTCTATCCGGTTATCACGATGTCCCTCTCGAGTAACCTATGACCGGGATTATTTAGGATATGTGTTTAAAGGTGAATCGATCTCATTATCGTGATCTCATCATGATTCGATTCCCATTGCACAAATCCAAGGACATCACAATATATATATGCATTTATGCAATAGTTATAAAGTGATATATGCCAAAATATAATAAGCAAAAAGATTTTGTATCAAGTCACACGTGCCATCACTCACGTGATTGGCTTGCTGGGCACCTATGACTAGCAATCTCCCACTTGACCTAAAGCCAATCACCTATGTGTCTGATCCCCATCAGACTCCTGTGACGCTCAAAGACAATATGAGGCAACGACTTTGTCAGTGGATCTGCAATGTTATCTTCGGATGGAACTCTTTCCACTGCTACATCTCCTCGGGTTACGATCTCTCTAATAAGCTGGAACCTCCTCAGAACACTTCTAATGAGACCCGGGTTCCTTTATTTGAGTAATCGCCCCATAGTTGTCGCAATATAAGGAAGTCGACTTCTCGCTATCCGTAACGACTCTCAAATCTGTGATTAACATCTTCACCCAGACTCCCTCTTTTGCTGCATCTGATGCAGCAATGTACTTCGCCTCTGTGGTCGAGTCAGCAGTGGTATCTTGCTTGGAACTCTTCCAGCATACTACATCTCCTCGGGTCACGATCTCTCTGATAAGGTGGAACCTCCTCAGAACATGCTTAGATTTCTGATGAGACCTAGGTTCCTTCGCTTGAGCAATTGCCCCGTTGTTGTCGCAATATAGGGAGATCGGCTCCTCACTATCCGGCACGACTCCCAAATCTGTGATGAACTTCTTCAACCAGACTCCCTCCTTTGCTGCATCTGATGCAGCAATGTACTCCGCCTCTGTGGTCGAGTCAGTAGTGGTATCTTGCTTGGAACTCTTCCAGCATACTGCTCCTCCATTCAAGGTGTACACATACCCTGAATTCGACTTGCTATCATCGACATCAGACTGAAAACTTGAGTCAGTGTAGCCTTCAACCTTAAGGCTATTACCTCCATATACTAGTAAAAGATCCTTAGTCCTTCTCAAGTACTTAAGGATACACTTTACTGCTTTCCAGTGCTCCAAGCCTGGATCCATCTGATACCTGCTCGTGACACTCAGAGCATGCGCTATATCAGGCCTAATACATAGCATGGCATACATGATAGACCCTATTGCTGAGGCATAAGGTATCATATCCATGTTCGCCCTTTCTTCTGGAGTCTTTGGGGACATACTCGTAGAAAGCGATATCCCATGTCTCATCGGTATGAGACCTCTCTTGGAATTTTCCATGCCAAACCTTTTGACAATAGTTTCTATGTACTTGGACTGGGACAAGCCAAGCATCCTTTTGGATCTATCTCTATAGATTCTAATCCCCAAGATATAAGATGCTTCTCCTAAGTCCTTCATGGAGAAGTGTCTAGATAACCAAGCCTTTATTGTGGATAGCATTCCTATGTCATTCCCAATGATGAGGATGTCATCCACATATAACACCAAAAAGCTAATAGCGCTCCCACTTACCTTTCTGTATACACAAGGCTCATCTTCGTTCTTAACGAAGTCATAAGATCTGATTGCCTCATCAAATCTTATGTTCCAACTTCGGGAGGCTTGCTTTAGTCCATAAATGGATCTAAGCAACCTACACACCTTATCTGGGCAGTTCTTGGACACGAATCCCTCAGGTTGCATCATATACACCTCCTCCTCCAGGTTCCCGTTGAGGAATGCGGTTTTCACATCCATCTGCCAGATCTCATAATCATAGTGTGCTGCAATAGCCAATAGAATTCTGATGGATTTTAGCATTGCTACGGGTGAAAAAGTTTCGTCGTAGTCAACACCTTGCCTTTGACGATACCCCTTAGCCACTAGCCTTGCTTTATAGGTCTCTACCTTTCCATCTACTCCGATCTTTTTCTTAAAGATCCACTTGCAACCGATGGGTACAATACCTTCGGGTGCATCAACTAGGTTCCAAACCTTATTGGAGTACATAGAATCCATCTCAGAATTCATGGCTTCTTTTCACTTCCCGGAGTCTATACTCATAATAGCCTCCTCGTAGGTCTGAGGATCAATATCCTCTACATCCTCTGCTCTAATATGTCCCACATATCTCTCAGGAGGATGGGATACTCTATCAGACCTGCGTAAAGTTGAAACTTGTGTATTAGATACCTGAACAGACTCGGGCTGTAGAGTGGTGCTTGAGCTTGGTTCCCTAACTTCGCTCAACTCTATCATTCTCCCACTGTCTCCGCCAAGAATGTGTTCCTTCTCAAGGAACACTGCTCTCTTAGCTACAAAGACCTTTTGGTCCTCGAGATGATAGAAATAATACCCACAAGTTTCCTTGGGGTATCCCACAAATTTGCATCGCTCTGTCCTTGATTCTAACTTATCGGGGTTGTGTCTTTTAATGTGGGTAGGGCAGCCTCAAATCTTAACAACCTTAAGATCAGGCTTCTTCCCTTTCCATATCTCGTGTAGACACCACCGACTTAGTTGGAACTCTGTTCAGAAGGTAAGCTGCGGTTTCTAGGGCATATCCCCAGAATGAGATGGGTAGGTCAGCGAAACTCATCATGGACCGTACCATATCTAATAATGTACGATTTCTCCTTTCAGAGACACCATTGAGCTGAGGTGTATAAGGAGGTGTCCATTGGGATAATATCCCATGGTCCTTGAGGAAGTGAGTAAACTCTGTACTTAAGTACTCACCTCCTCGATCTGATCGAAGAGTTTTGATACTCTTTCCAGTCTGGTTCTCCACCTCATTCTTATACTCTCTGAATTTCTCAAAGGCCTCGGACTTGTACTTCATTAAGTACACATATCCATACCTTGAGAAATCATCAGTAAATGTAATGAAGTAGGAGTAACCTCCAATGGCATGAGTTGACATGGGTCCACATACATCACTATGTATGAGTTCCAACAACTCAGTGGCTCTCTCTCCAGTTCCACTAAATGGAGAGTTGGTCAGTTTTCCACGAATGCAAGGCTCACAAGTTGCATATGACACATAGTCGAATGGATCTAGATATCCATCATTTAGCAACTTTTGAATCCTTCTTTCATGGATGTGACCTAGCCTACAATGCCACAGGTATGCACTGTTCAACTCATCTCGTTTCCTTTTGGACACATTTATATTCATGATATGTGGAGTGGTGTCTAACATAAATAAACCATTATGCAATGTTCCTTTCGTGATGATCTTATCATCTAATAATATCGAACAACCATTGTTCTCAAAAACAAATTTATATCCACTAACTGTTAAACATGAAATGGAGATAATGTTTTTGATAATAGAAGGAACAAAATAACATGCATCTAATGCAATAAAAGCTCCACTAGGCAGATGTAGGGCGACCTCGCCAACAGCTAATACAGCAACTTTTGCTCCATTACCCATCTTGAGGTCCATCTCGCCTCTCTCTAGTCTCCTAGGCCTTGCCAGAACCTGCAACGAATTGCATATATGATAAGCACTACCAGTATCTAATACCCATGTGTTATCATAAGAGTCTGACAAATGGAGACTGATCATGAATGTACCTGAAGCTTCATCAAGCTTTTGTTTCGCCCTTTCTGCAAGGTACTCTTTGCAGTTTCTCTTCTAGTGCCCATCTTTACCATAGTGGAAGCACTGGCCTTTGTCCTTTGTTGGGTCTTTCTTAGCAACCTTTGCTTTACCTTGTTTGCCCTTGCCCTTTCCCTTCTTAAGGGACCTTTCTGCTTTCCTTTTCTTTCTGGTCTCACCAGTGTAGAGAACTGGCTTCTCTTTCTTAATAGTACTCTCTGCCTCCCTCAACATATTGAGGAGCTCTGGGAGAGTCACCTCAAGCTTGTTCATATTAAAATTCATTATGAACTGTGAAAAGGAATCTGGTAGGGACTGAAGCACAATGTCCACACACAAGTTATCCTCTAGGACCATTCCTAGACCTGTGAGTTTCTCTATCCACTCAATCATCTTTAGGACATGGTTCTGAACCGGTGTCCCCTCAGTTATCCTAGCGCGGAAAAGGCTCTTGGATATCTCATATCGTTGAGTCCTTCCCTGTTCCTCAAACAATTTACGGACATGTAGGAGAATGGATCTGGCATCCATCTTTTCATGTTGTCTCTGTAACTCTGGAGTCATAGAGCCCAACATATAGCACTGAGCAAGAGTGGAGTCATCAATGTACTTCACGTAGCGAGCGATCTCATCCTCGCTTGTCCCTTCTTCGGGCGTAGGCATCACTGTATCAAGGACGTACACGATTTTCTCCGCTGTGAGAACAATTCTCAAGTTACGGAGCCAATCCGTATAATTTGGACCAGTGAGGCGGTTGACATCAAGTATGCCACGTAAGGGATTTGAAAGCGACATTTTCTGAAAATAAAGATGTAGCAAAAATGAATAACATGCAGATTTTGCAAGAAATAAACTATCAAGATATGGACTTCTATCTTAATATGCTCCCACTATTTTACTATCGAGTCACGCGACACCCTCAGCACGTGAAACGGAAGTCTCCGGCAGACTTCTAGTGGGGATCAGGATCCAATCAGCGTCTTAGTGTAACCTCGAGGGACTCGACCAATCACACTAAGCCTAAAAGGTAGACAACTCTTGCCGATCACAACTCCTTGTGATTCCCGTCCTGTTCGGCCTCCGAATCACCATGGCCTCGAGGGACTCGACCAACCATGATGCTCGGTTAAGTCAACACCTTCGTTACAAGATGAGTCTGATTTGATGATATACCCTCGAGAGACTCGACCAAGCATATCATGCCCTCAGGTCACCGGTGACATCTCTATGTCGTAAGCAAGAGAGCGAATCGCGATATAGGTGAGTCTCGAGGGACTCGACCAACTCAACCTACATCGGGATTCGGTTCCTACTCATAACGATGGAAGGCCACGTGGGTCAATCTAATTGCCTCACGTTTACCGACTTAATATTATCGAGAGATGTTTCTATGATTTGGTCTCCTAATATGACATGTCACACATATACATATTTAATATATATCTACATCGCATGCAAATATATATACATATCTAGTATGTGTATAAGCAATCACACCAGATGATCATGGACCACAACCTAATATGATTAGGCCCGAGCCAGTAGGCCTAATCACTCACATCAAGATCTATGTGTGCAACGGTGCATCTCCATGCCTTGTGATCGTCCATCTCGTCCTCGTCGGTTCCGTCGACATCTTGATGCATCTCCATGCATCACGATCGTCCGTTTCGTGGGTCCCGCTATGGCATCCACGCTCCCGCTGCGCCTCCTAATGTGATTACAACTTAATCATAGGCACGCAGGCCCGTCAATAAACGAGAAATATAATGGAGGTTCGCAGACCTAAATAATAATAATCACAAGTACACACATCACACGGTCCATGATCATCCGTCCACTCATCATACATCACATGTATAAATAATCATCATCATGTAGGACTACTAGATAATAATAAAAATAATAATCAACTAAACCTTTTAATTAATTAATATTTTCTGAAATCAGGGATATATAGGGAATTTCTCAATTCCTAAGGGTATTTTCGTAATTTGGACAAAAGACAGAAACTGGAATTTCTCAAATTCTGAGGGGTAAAACTGTCTTTTGCCCAGAAAACCCTAATTTCCTACTGCCCTTTGCTGCTGCCGTTGCCGCCGCCACCCTGCTGGCGGCGGCCTGTGCGGCGAGGGGCGGGGCGCTGCCCTCGCCTGCGGGTGGCACGCCCGCTGGCAGCGCTGCCGCTGCAGGTGGGTGCCCCCGCGGGCGTCGCCGCCTCCGCGGGCAGTTCTGCCGGCGAGGCAGCGCCCGCAGGCGGTGCTGCCTCGCTGGCGGCCGCCCCTGCGGGGTTTTTGCCCGTGGGAGCAGCGGCCACAGGCGCCGCTGCCCTGCGGTGCCTCAGCCCTCGCTGCTGCCCCGCGGCGCCTCTGCCCGCGGGCTCAGCGGCTGCAGGCGCCTCTACCCGCGGGCTGCCAGCCCCGCCGGCCGCAAGCCTGCTGCAAGCAGACCGCCGGCCGGCTGCTGCAGGCACAGCGCTTGCGCATGCGCCGGCGCTGTGCTGCCTGGCTGTGGCTGCGGCTGCCGCTGCAGGTGGCTGCAGGCATGCAGATCGAGGGCAGCAACTGTTGCTGCCCTTCCTCGCTTTTGCGTCAACGATTTTGACGTCAATTTTCTTCCTAAACACAACACACGCAGTTCAAAACCAATCATTCGCACGAACAACCTGGCTCTGATACCACTGTTGGGAAATCATAGGGGGCGACATCATATGCGCAGCGGAAGAACAAGAAAACAAAAATCCCCGATTCCCAAAAAGATGTTCATCGTCGTGCGAAGATTGGTGCGCAAAATCCGCAAAAACACAAAACTGCGTATAGAGATTGTGTTACCTAGGGAGATCGTATATCCCTGTTTCCTTGCAGATCCTTAGGAGAGGGTGAAGGAGGTCAAGCGTCCTCCTCTCTAGCGGTGATCCACACAGCAGGGTTGCGACGACGCTCCTCAAAACTCCAGGCCTACTCTGAGGTGGAGAGGGAGAGGAGAATAGGAAGGGCAAGCAAAGACTCTAGCCTATGAGGCTGTGAATCCCTCCTATTTATAGAGATCCCGTGTCAAAACCCTAATGGGTCCTTTCCCTAGTGGGTATTGGATCTGCATCCAATAAGACAAGGGCTCCGTCGGATATCTCATATCCGAACCTCTACTCATCGCAATGCCTACCATATGTGTGTGACCCTCTAGGCCCAATATCGAGTTGGCCGTGAGTCATACCTGTCAGAACTCCTTCTAACTCAGTGAATTATTATCTCTGTAATAATTCACTCGACTCATCGACTACGGAAGTACTAGGCCACTACGCCGTAGTCCCCAGACGATACAGGGGAATCCAATCCATTGGACCTGTCTGTCCTCAGTTACCATGTACCTATAGTCCCTTATCCATCTAATATCCCAGAGACCGTATATCGAGCATGGTGCTGTCAGACCCATACGGTTTCTACTCGAGTCTCGCTCTAATCGGATTCTCCCGGAGAACTCTTTCTCTCTCAACCCGAATGACCCTGGCCAGGGATTTGTCTGAGCAAGAACACATGGGATATTCCTCTCATGATACCGAGAGTGGATGATCCTCTATCGACACTCAATAGCCCTCGTAAGGTCGACTACCACTCCCAATGACCAGCTGTACTAGATCTGGGAACAGCCAAACCTATAAGTCTGGTATCAAAGAGTGGAGCACTCATACAGGACATCCTTGGTGTCTCAAGTCTAAGAACCAGATACACCACTAGGACTACGGAATCGTTGTCTGACAATAAGGCATCATCAACCATCCAGCATTCCGTAAGCGGATCAATCAGTGAACTCATTCTCCAATGAGCACCTGTACTGTATCCCTAGTGTCCCTACACGAGCAGCTATGAGACCAGCTGCATCCATCATATGGACGGGTATACAGCACACCAGTCTATCCGGTTATCACGATGTCCCTCTCGAGTAACCTATGACCGGGATTATTTAGGATATGTGTTTAAAGGTGAATCGATCTCATTATCGTGATCTCATCACGATCCGATTCCCATTGCACAAATCCAAGGACATCACAATATATATGCATTTATGCAATAGTTATAAAGTGATATACGCCAAAATATAATAAGCAAAAAGATTCTGTATCAAGTCACACGTGCCATCACTCACGTGATTGGCTTGCTGGGCACTTATGACTAGCATTAGGTACCTGAACATACTCGGGCTGTAGAGTGGTGCTTGAGTTTGGTTCTCCAACCTCGCTCAATTCTATAATTCTCCCCCTGTCTCCGTCAAGATTGTGTTCCTTCTCAAGGAACACTGCTCTCTTAGCTACAAAGACCTTTTGGTCCTCGAGATGATAGAAATAATACACACAAGTTTCCTTGGGGTATCCCACAAATTTGCATCGCTCTGTCCTTGATTCTAACTTATCGGGGTTGTGTCTTCTAACATGGGCAGGGCAGCCCCAAATCTTAACAACCTTAAGATCAGGCTTCTTCCCTTTCCATATCTCATATGGTGTAGACACTACCGACTTAGTTGGAACTCTGTTCAGAAGGTAAGCTGCGGTTTCTAGGGCATATCCCCGAATGAGATGGGTAGGTCAGCGAAACTCATCATGGACTGTACCATATCTAATAATGTACGATTTCTCCTTTCAGAGACACCATTGAGCTGAGGTGTATAAGGAGGTGTCTATTGGGATAATATCCCATGGTCCTTGAGGAACTGAGTAAACTCTGTACTTAAGTATTCACCTCCTCGATCTGATCGAAGAGTTTTGATACTCTTTCCAGTCTGGTTCTCCACCTCATTCTTATACTCTCTGAATTTCTCAAAGGCCTCGGACTTATACTTCATTAAGTACACATATCCATACCTTGAGAAATCATTAGTAAATGTAATGAAGTATGAGTAACCTCCAATGACATGAGTTGACATGGGTCCACATACATCACTATGTATGAGTTCCAACAACTCGTTGGCTCTCTCTCCAGTTCTACTAAATGGAGATTTGGTCAGTTTTCCACAAATGCAAAGCTCACAAGTTGCATAAGACACATAGTCGAATGGATCTAGATATCCATCATTTAGCAACTTTTGAATCCTTCTTTCATGGATGTGACCTAGCCTACAATGCCACAGGTATGCACTGTTCAACTCATCTCGTTTCCTTTTGGACACATTTACATTCATGATATGTGGAGTGGTGTCTAACATAAATAAACCATTATGCAATGTTCCTTTCGTGATGATCTTATCATCTAATAATATCGAACAACCATTGTTCTCAAAAACAAATTTATATCCACTAACTGTTAAACATGAAATGGAGATAATGTTTTTGATAATAGAAGGAACAAAATAACATGCATCTAATGCAATAAAAGCTCCACTAGGTAGATGTAGGGCGACCTCGCCAACAGCTAATATAGTAACTTTTGCTCCATTACCGATCTTGAGGTCCATCTCGCCTCTCTCTAGTCTCTTAGGCCTTGCCAGAACCTGCAACGAATTACATATATGATAAGCACTACCGGTATCCAATACCCATGTGTTATCATAAGAGTCTGACAAATGGAGACTGATCATGAATGTACCTAAAGCTTCATCAAGCTTTTGTTTCGCCCTTTCTGCAAGGTACTCTTTGCAGTTTCTCTTCCAATGCCCATCTTTACCATAGTGGAAGCACTGGCCTTTGTCCTTTGCTGGGTCTTTCTTAGCAACCTTTGCTTTACCTTGTTTGCCCTTGCCCTTTCCCTTCTTAAGGGACCTTTCTGCTTTCCTTTTCTTTCTGGTCTCACCAGTGTAGAGAACTGGCTTCTCTTTCTTAATAGTACTCTCTGCCTCCCTCAACATATTGAGGAGCTCTGGGAGAGTTACCTCAATCTTGTTCATATTAAAATTCATTATGAACTGTGAAAAGAAATTTGGTAGGGACTGAAGCACAATGTCCACACACAAGTTATCCTCTAGGACCATTCCTAGACCTGTGAGTTTCTCTATCCACTCAATCATCTTTAGGACATGGTTCTGAACCGGTGTCCCCTCAGTCATCCTAGTGCGGAAAAGGCTCTTGGATATCTCATATCGTTGAGTCCTTCCCTGTTCCTCAAACAATTTATGGACATGTAGGAGAATGGATCTGGCATCCATCTTTTCATGTTGTCTCTGTAACTCTGGAGTCATAGAGCCCAACATATAGCACTGAGCAAGAGTGGAGTCATCAATGTACTTCACGTAGCGAGCGATCTCATCCTCGCTTGTCCCTTCTTCGGGCGTAGGCATCACTGTATCAAGGACGTACACGATTTTCTCCGCTGTGAGAACAATTCTCAAGTTACGGAGCCAATCCGTATAATTTGGACCAGTGAGGCGGTTGACATCAAGTATGCCACGTAAGGGATTTGAAAGCGACATTTTCTGAAAATAAAGATGTAGCAGAAATGAATAACATGCAGATTTTGCAAGAAATAAACTATCAAGATATGGACTTCTATCTTAATATGCTCCCACTATTTTACTAACGAGTCACGCGACACCCTCAGCATGTGAAACGGAAGTCTCCGACAGACTTCTAGTGGGGATCAGGATCCAATCAGCGTCTTAGTGTAACCTCGAGGGACTCGACCAATCACACTAAGCCTAAAAGGTAGGCAACTCTTGCCGATCACAACTCCTTGTGATTCTCGTCCTGTTCGGCCTCCGAATCACCATGGCCTCGAGGGACTCGACCAACCATGATGCTCGGTTAAGTCAACACCTTCGTTACAAGATGAGTCTGATTTGATGATATACCCTCGAGGGACTCGACCAAGCATACCATGCCCTCAGGTCACCAGTGACATCTCTATGTCATAAGCAAGATAGTGAATCGCGATATAGGTGAGTCTCGAGGGACTCGACCAACTCAACCTACACCGGGAATCGGTTCCTACTCATAACGATGGAAGGCCACGTGGGTCAATCTAATTGCCTCACGTTTACCGACTTAATATTATCGAGAGATGTTTCTATAATTTGGTCTCCTAATATGACATGTCACACATATACATATTTAATATATATCTACATCGCATGCAAATATATATACATATCTAGTATGTGTATAAGCAATCACATCAGATGATCATGGACCACAACCTAATATAATTAGGCCGGAGCCAGTAGCCCTAATCACTCACATCAAGATCTATGTGTGCAACGGTGCATCTCCATGCCCTGTGATCGTCCATCTCGTCCTCGTCGGTTCCGTCGACATCTTGATGCATCTCTATGCATCACGATCGTCCGTCTCGTGGGTCCCGCTATCGCATCCACGCTCCCGCTGCACCTCCTCATGTGATTACAACTTAATCATAGGCACACAGGCCCGACAATAAACGAGAAATATAATGGAGGTTCGCAGACCTCAATAATAATAATCACAAGAACACACATCACACGGTCCATGATCATCCGTCCACACATCATACATCACATGTATAAATAATCATCATAATGTAGGACTACTAGATAATAATAAAAATAATAATCAACTAAACCTTTTAATTAATTAATATTTTTCTGAAATCAGGGACATGTAGGGAATTTCTCAATTCCTAAGGGTATTTTCGTAATTTGGACAAAAGACAGAAACAGGAATTTCTCAAATTTTGAGGGGCAAAACTGTCTTTTGCCCAGAAAACCCTAATACCCTTTCCCCTTTTCGCTGCTGCCATCGCCGCCACCCTGCCGGCGACGGCCTGTGCGGCGGGGCGAGGGCACTGCCCTCGCCTACATGCGGCACGCCCGCTGGCGGCGATGCCGCTGCGGGTGGGTGCCCCCTTCGGGCCCCGCTGCCTCTGCAGACGGTGTTGTACCGCCGGGCGGCCGCCCCTGTGGGGGGGTTTCGCCCGCGGGAGCAGCGGCGGCAGGCGCCGCTGCCCTGCGGCGCCTCTGCCCGTGGGCTGCCAGCCCCGCCAACAGCAAGCCTGCTGCAAGCAGACCGCCGGCCGGCTGCTGCAGGCACAGCGCTTGCGCATGCGCTGACGCTGTGCTGCCTAGCTGCGGCAACGACTACCGCTGCAGGTGGCTGCAGGCATGCAGATCGAGGGCAACAACTGTTGCTGCCCTTCCTCGCTTTTGCGTCAACGATTTTGACGTCAATATTCTTCCTAAACACAACACACTCAGTTCAAAACCAATCATTCGCACGAACAACCTGGCTCTGATACCACTATTGGGAAATCATGGGGGGCGACATCATATGCGCAGCGGAAGAACAAGAAAACAAAAATCCCCGATTCCCAAAAAGATGTTCGTCATCGTGCGAAGATTGGTGCGTAAAAATCCGCAAAACACAAAACTGCGTATAGAGATTGTGTTACCTAGGGAGATCGTATATCCCTGTTTCCTTACAGATCCTTAGGAGAGGGTGAAGGAGGTCAAGCGTCCTCCTCTCTAGCAGTGATCCACATAGTAGGGTTGCGACGGCGCTCCTCAAAACTCCAGGCCTACTCTGAGGTGGAGAGGGAGAGGAGAATAGGAAAGGCAAGCAAAGACTCTAGCCTATGAGGCTGTGAATCCCTCCTATTTATAGAGATCCCGTGTCAAACCCTAATGGGTCCTTCCCTAGTGGGTATTGGATCTGCATCCAATAAGACAAGGGCTCCGTCGGATATCTCATATCCGAACCTCTACTCATCGCAATGCCTACCATATGTGTGTGACCCTCTAGGCCCAATATCGAGCTGGCCGTGAGTCATACCTGTCAGAACTACTTCTAACTTAATGAATTATTATCTCTGTAATAATTCACTCGACTCATCGACTACGGACGTACTATGCCACTACGCCGTAGTCCCCAGACGATACAGGGGAATCCAATCCATTGGACCTGTCTGTCCTCAGTTACCATGTACCTATAGTCCCTCATCCATCTAATATCCCAGAGACCGTATATCGAGCATGGTGCTGTCAGACCCATACGGTTTCTACTCAAGTCTCGCTCTAATTGGATTCTCCCGGAGAACTCTTTCTCTCTCAACCCGAATGACCCTGGCCAGGGATTTGTTTGAGCAAGAACACATGGGATATTCCTCTCATGATGCCGAGAGTGGATGATTCTCTGTCGACACTTAATAGCCCTCGTAAGGTCGACTACCACTCCCATTGACCAGTTGTACTAGATCTGGGACAGCCAAACCTATAAGTCTGGTATCAAAGAGTGGAGCACTCATACAGGACATCCTTGGTGTCTCAAGTCTAAGGACCAGATACACCACTAGGACTACGGAATCGTTGTCTGACAATAAGGCATCATCAACCATCCAGCATTTCGTAAGCGAATCAATCAGTGAACTCATTCTCCAATGAGCACCTGTACTGTATCCCTAGTGTCCCTACATGAGCAGCTATGAGACCAGCTGCATCCATCATATGGACGGGTATACAGCACACCAGTCTATCCGGTTATCACGATGTCCCTCTAGAGTAACCTATGATCGGGATTATTTAGGATATGTGTTTAAAGGTGAATCGATCTCATTATCGTGATCTCATCACGATCCGATTCCCATTGCACAAATCCAAGGACATCACAATATATATATGCATTTATGCAATAGTTATAAAGTGATATACACCAAAATATAATAAGCAAAAAGATTCTGTATCAAGTCACACGTGCCATCACTTACGTGATTGGCTTGCTGGGCACCTATGACTAGCACGATCAAGATAGATCTTTTGACGTGCATACTCTCAATGTCGTACAAATGTTTGTGACAGTTTGTTCAAGTTGATAAGCCTTGTAAGTTCATGACAAACTTAGTCAGTTCATGTTATAGAGTTGGATTCGAAAGTTATAAACTGATGAAATTGATGGCTTCGAAAATCCAGAGGATATGTGAATTATGCGTTTCTAATTCTGAAAAATCAAATAGGATTGTATCTAAATCGTTTTTGTGTTTTTTTTTAAGTTTTTAATCTTCATTCGCTAGACCATTGCGAGTTCTTTTTGAATCTTGGGTTATGAATGTCGCGAATCCAAGGAGTAGGATATTATTTTTTGCTCCAGCTTATAATTTTTTATATATTTTTACAGGAAAGGTTGATTTTTAGGTACCCATTTGCTTTTGGGTGCCTCAAGGATAGATCTACATTGTTTATCATGTTGCATAGAGTTTATCATGGTTCCTTTAGGGACCTAAATTAATTTATTCGGATTCATCTTCTTGAATGGACAATAATGCGTTTTGTGTCCAAGTTTGTAACAAAAGTTGCATTTGTTTTGGTGTCGAACATGTAAGATTGGGCCTTTTATGAAGGTGGTTGGATTTTGGTGAGGACTTCTCACAAATCCAATTCCACTTCTTTTGGGAACGTGACCCTTGTTTGCAAGGATCATGTTTAATGACTTGCTACCAACCTCGAATTTTTTCAAGGTGTCCTTAAGTAGTAAGTTTTCCTTTTGGAGAGTTTCTAGATCATGGCATTTTATGCATGAGCTTAAACTATCATGATATTCAGCTTTTAACTTATCGAAATTACAAATAAGACTATCATGCTCCTTTTTTAGCAATTTGTATTTTCTACTAATTATCTTACATTCATCAAATAATTCATGGAAAGCATTTAATAATTCATGATAAGGTAAATCTGCATCAATTAAATCCGTTACATCTTCTCCGATGGCCATTAGGGCGTAATGATCAACTTGCTCGGTGTTGGACTCCTCTTCTTCGGATGCGCTTGAATTGTCCCATGTTGCTTTGAGCGCCTTCTTCTTTGGTGTTCTCTTTTTGATTTGGGGACAATCACTCTTGTAGTGTCCTGGCTTTTTGCACTCATAGCAAATGACTTGGTCCTTTTTGGGTTCAAGTTTATTTTTTGTGTCATTTTTAAACTTGTTTCTTTTAATGAATTTTTTAAATTTTCTTGTTAGAAGTGCTAAGTCATCGTCACAGTCCTCATCACTTGAGTTTTCTCTCAAATGGTCTTCTGAAGTTCTAAGTGTCATATCCTTCCTGTTCTTTGGAAGGATGTCTTCTTGCTCTTCATGAGCTTTGCAAGTCATCTCGTAGGTCATTAATGACCCAATTAGTTCTTCAAGAGTGAAGTTGTTTAGATCTTTCGCCTCTTGAATAGCAGTGACTTTAGGATCCCAACTTTTAGGAAGGGATCTTAGAATCTTATTTACGAGCTCAAAATCCGAAAAACTTTTTTCGAGTCCTTTTAGACCGTTGACGACATCCGTGAAACAGGTAAACATGTCGCCAATAGTCTCACTCGGTTTTATCCGGAAAAGTTCAAAAGAGTGTAACAAAAGATTGATTTTTGACTCTTTCACTCTACTTGTGCCTTCATGAGTCACTTCGAGTGTGTGCCAAATATCAAATGCGGTTTCACAAATCGAAACACGATTAAACTCGTTTTTATCAAGTGCACAAAATAAGGCATTCATAGCCTTTGCATTAAGAGCGAAAGCCTTCTTCTCCAAATCATTCCAATCGATCATTGGAAGAGAAGACTTCGAAAAACCGTTTTCGACAAGATTCTAAAGTTCAAAATCCATAGAAATAAGAAAGATCCTCATTCGGGTCTTCCAATAGGTGTAGTCCGTCCCATTGAACATGGGTGGACGTGTAATAGAATGGCCCTCTTGGTTTCCGGCGTAAGCCATCTTTCTTGGGTTTTAATCCGTTTGAGAGTTAACCCCGCTCTGATACCAATCGTTAGGATCAAGAGCACTAAGAGGGGGGGGGGGTGAATTAGTGCAGCGGAAATCTTTCACTATTAAAATCGAAAGCTGTGTTCGTTTGATAAAAATGATTTCGATGTAAAAGCCGATTCTAAGATTACTTTAACTTAAGATTAAGCGTGATGACGTTAAAGTAAATCTACGAAGGCAGTTTGCAGTTTATGATGAAAATCAGAATGCAAGCGCAAACTGAAATTCGACGTTCGTACGATAAAACTGGTTTACGTCTAAATGCCAATTTTGAAGATACTGAACTTTGAGATATGTTTTATAAATGCGCAGAAGGCAGTTTGCAGTTATGATTGAAATCAAAACGTAAACGTAAACTGAAATGTAATGATCGTACGAAAAAGCCGATTTACGTCTAAACGCAGATTCGGAAAGCTCTGAACTTAGAAACTTGTTCGTAAAAGCGCAGAAGACATTAGCTATTTAGGAGGTTTGCAGTAAAGATAAAATGCTCAAAGTAAATGCAAATCGAGATTTAGAGTGGTTCGGTCAATCTTGACCTACTCCACTTTTGGCTTCCTCCACCGATGAGGTCACCGACGTCAACTAGAGGCCTTCCTTTAATAGGCGAAGGCCAACCACCCTTTTACAGTTTCACTCCTTTTGACGGGCATAGGAGACAACCCTTACAGAAATTTTCTCTCCTCTCTTTACAACTCAAAACTTTGAAGAACAGAGAGAGGAGAACTTTTGGCCTTTACAACAATTTTGAGCTCTAAGAATAACAGAAAAAGATCAAGATTTCGAGTGTTAGTTCTGCTCTTTCAGTGCTGAATGGGTGGGGTATTTATAGGCCCCAACCCAGTTCAAATTTGGAGCTCAAAACTATCAATTCCCGGAATTCCGGGATCAAGTGGTTGCACCTCCTGACTGGGGCGGTTGCACCGCTTGGCAGAGCTCGAAGACTGAGCCTCTAGGCGGTGCCACCTCTGTCAGGGGCGGTTGCACCTCTCTGCCAGAGCTCGAAGACCGAGCTCAGGCGGTTGCACCTCCTGACTGGGGTGGTTGCACCACCTGCCAGAGCTCGAAGATTGAGCTCAGGCGGTGCTACCTCCTGTCAGGGGAGGTTGCACAGCCTAGTCTCGCTCGGAGACTGAGCCTAGGCGGTGCTACCTCCTGGTTGGGGCAGTTGCACCGCCCAGTCTCCCTGGGAGACTTAGCCCAAGCGGTGCTACCTCCTGGCTTGGGCGGTTGCACCTCCCACAGCAATCAGGGTCCGAATAGGTATATCCATTCGGCCCAATTTGGGTTTTTCAAGGGCCCAATTGCCCCAAGATTAAGCTAATGAGATCACCTCTCATTTCCAACTTAATCATTGTGCTAACTACGATAAATCCTAAGACAATTTCTGCAGCTTGCTCCGGTGCGTCAACCGCTTCTTCCGGCGAGTTTCCGGCGAACTTCCGTCGATCATCCGATGAACCCTCGGTGATGCTCCTACGGACTTCCGACAAACTCGTGGACTTGCGACGATCCACTTGGCGAGTTCCGACGAGCTTCTTTTAGCAAGCTTATGGACTTCTCGGATTTGTTCCCGCAGAACCTCCGACGACTGTCCGAACTTCCGTCGAACTCTCGAACTCCCAACGTGATCATTGTCTTGACTCCGGCGCAACTCCTGTTGCATGTCTAACTTTCATCGTAGTTAATCCTGCATACTTATCTCAACATATAGATTAGACAACGAATGACAATTGACTTCATCATCAAAATCCGAGATTTAACATTCTCGTGGATTTACAATGATTATTTCAAATATCAACATAAATAGAAACACCAGCTCAAAAATTTTTTAAATATTTTTTTTTTTATAAAGATTATACAAGACATGAGTAAGAGTGGTATGAGGAACTTATTATGTAGCGAGATTTAAAGCCTCTTCATAATAATCAATAAATTTAACCCTTTTTTTTTTCCGAAACTAGAAGATAAATGTTGGATGACAATTAGTTAGCTAATGCTTTATAATTTTTTTCAATAGAAAAATAAAAAAGTGAGAGAAGTAGGGTACTTGACAATTGGTGATTTAACTTTTTATCTATACCAGCTTGTGTCAGATATATTTGTTTGGAATGTTTGGTATCCATCCTCCTTTTTATTTTTAAAATATTGGCCATACATAGTAATTGGATATGATATAGAAAGAGCCATGCACGTTATAAACCTTTTCCAAGTGCAGCTTAAAAATACTTGACTTAATTTGGTTATCGTATGGATGTATTGGTTTTATTCGGTTGTCATGATTAGAATTTTGAAAGCCTCCTCGATAGATAGTAAAGTGGTGGCTTCCACTTGTCATCGAATCAAGAAGAGAGCTTAAGAATTGAATGAATGATTAATCAAAGATGGAGATTCCTATGATATATGATGATTAATCTTAGCCATCTGTGATTATTTATCCTCGATATGATTGAATAATGTTTTTTTTTAAATAAATATAAGTCTTGTAGACGATATAAATATATTGTTAATAATAGTGGGAGGGAGTCATAAAACGATTTTGTTAATTGAAATGGGGTGACGACGATATTTAGATATGATGATTAAGAAGATTTCGGCAATTATATAAGTTTTCCTATTCAAGCAATACTTGAGGCCTCGTCAGAGAGAATATATATATATATATATATATATATATATATATATATATATATATATATATATATTAAAAGAAAGCGTTTTCATTCTTATTAAATCCATGCAAACTTTTGGGTTAACAACAACAACAACCCGACCAAATATTAGTATATGTATTGAGACATTTCGATTAACTATTGTGTAAGTAATAGATAGATATCATGTTGACATAAATTGAGTCTTATGTTCGTTATTTAATTTAATAAAAATATTTTTTAATCAAAATGCTTACCTACAATTTTTTCATCCCCAACTAGTAATCTTGTAAATGCCCAATTAGTTGGTAATATGAAATGGGTGGGAGGATTTGATTTAGCTGATCAAAAGTTGAGCTAAATTTCAAATTCTTTGGCACCTACTTTATCATTTTGATTAAACTTGTTTGTATTTGATTTGAGTTTAACTAAACTTAAAAATATATCAAAATATTTAAAAGTAAAATTAATAAAAATATATTTATCAGATCCTTATATTTTTTTTATATTTATATATAATTATAATTATAATTAAGTCACACAATTATAATTATAAAATACTATTATATATAATTAAAAATGACACATATGTTATTTGTCCTATACAGTCGATATATTTAAAGTCTAATCTACATTATTACCCCTTTAAAAGGATTTTTATGCTAAGTAAGAATTTTAAAATATTTTATGTTTTCTATTTTTTGTATGTTGCTAGGAGTAATTAGGTATGATACCGTAACACAATTAGAAACTATTTTTGATTAAAAAACAAAAAAAAATTAATAATGTAAAAACTAGAGAATTTCGTTCAATAGGTCCACGATGTCATCACAATAGCAGCAGCAGTAAGTAGTAGTAGTAATAATAATAATAATAAAAAAATAAAAATAAAAAATAATAATAATTGATGTTGTTAATGTTCATAACCGCAGAATTTTTTAACTTGCTGGGAGTAGTTATGTGTGACAATAAAATTAGAAACCATTTTTTGATTGAAAAAACAACATAAAACATTTAACAATGTAAGTAAAAACAAGAAAGGGTCAACAATGTCATCTCCATCCATTCTTGATGTCCACCAAATGTACAACTAAATTATTAGTGCATTGACAGTGTTGTCTTGTCGACTAGACATCAAGACGATCAATCCCGAATGCACTACTACACGTTCCACGGTAAGGTTTCTTTTTCTTAATAGTAGTTTCCATATGATATCACTATGGAACACGGCGTCAAAGGGATAGATATATGTGAAAAATAAATTAATTGTAACATTACCCAATAAAATTTTATACTAAAAATATTTTTATCTGATAATAGTGCATGCCACTTGAGGTCGAGGATTTAAATTTTCACCGAATAATCTAAACATCTAAAGTTGGTCTAATATATAAAACTTATTAATGTTGGTGTGATTATAGGTAATGTCTCCTCCTCTATTAGCTTATTAATGTTCGACTTAATTCCTTCACTAAAATTAGAATTTTAGGTAAAAACTAAAATCATAGTGAATAATAATTTACCTCGATAACAGTAAAAATTTATTTCAACACTAATCTTAATATAATAATAGAATTATTATTATTATTATTATTATTATTATTGTTTTTATGATATCGATGTTACGAAAATCAATTTTATGCATTAATTTTATGAAAATAAAGTCTCCTCCTCGGCACACTCGTATTCTTCTTCGACGCTGCCCTCTCCAACAAGTTCCGCTTCCTTAAGCCCTGGGAGTCGTCGCTGCCACTCTTCGATTTCCTCGCGGCCCACGCGGTCTCCGTCCGGGTTCTTCTCTGTTCCGGTCAGTCCTCGGTCGACGATGACGTCCTCGCCCGCCTCCCCGCCCTAGAGCTCCTAGTCGCCTCCAGCGCTGGCGTCGACCACATCGACCTGGCCGCCTGCCGCCGCCTAGGGATCTCAGGCACCAACGCGGGCTCTGCATTCACCGATGACGCTGCCGACTACGCCGTCGGCCTTTTCCTTGACATCCTGCACCACATTTCTGCCTCCGATCGCTACGTCCGCCGGGGCCTTTGGCCTCTCAACGGTGATTACCCTCTCGCCTCCAAGGTAATCCACTTGCCGACGTCTTGTCAAACGGTACAATTACTAGTTTGCTGACGTCAACAAATTATTTGCAATTGGAATTCGTTAGAAATTTCCAACGATTTAATTCTGATAAAAATGTTACTCGAGTTTGATTGTGACATGGGGAAGAAAGACCACTAATCTATCGTTGATTGAACTTTCAGATTGTACCAGTCCTGTTCTGATTCTTGCGTGTTGATTAGCATAGTTATTATCTCAAGATGACCTAATTCGCATAGGTTAACAATGTTCCTTTAAATATATCATATCCATCATTGGTGGAGAACTTGTCGACATACTCTTAGTTGGGAAATAGTAGTATGGTAAAAGCTTGAACTTTTTCTAACTTTTTCATTCTTGAATGAGAGAAAGATGGGTTTAATTGGGAGAAGTCATCCTTTGGTCAATTATTTTGTTAAATCAGCAACGATTCTTGTGGTTCGAGAGAGTTTTAAGACACAAATGAGATAGTGAGTCTTGTTGCAATCAACAACAGTCTCTATGGTTTGAGAGAGTTAATCCTGTGATGCATGGCATAACTCTTTTTTTTTTTTTTGGTATCGTAAGTGTCTTAGGTAGGAGTAAGTACAATTGTCTGATCATGCCACCCAAGTAGAGAACAAATAGGCTTAGGCTTTGTTGTCATTGGAAGAAAGTGAAAGCACATCAAGTGCACAATCTAGCTTTAGGAATTTGACCCCTAATATGAATAAACTAGAAAAAGGAAATAATGCCTAAAGCCTAAGATTGGTGATATCTATGAGAGATCCAACCCGATTCATGACAAATCTTGAGTAGAAATTTAAGAAATGAAAAGAAGACCATGAGAAAGACTAGATATTTTACATGCTTCGAATGTCTTGGGGCACAAATTTGTCAGTTATTCCTTAATAAGAATTATATTTATCATATTTAACAATTGAATGATAGAACTAACATTAATAAGAATTATGAATTTAATAATTGAAGGATTTCTTATTAGAGTAAATATGATACTGGAGTACTTTTCAAGGGGCACAAGATCAATTTTCCTAATTATTAGTTGCCGTGGATGTAAAGTGACTCATTTAGCCGCAGGTCATGCCAATCCAGTAAAATGTAGAGCATCTAGAGTTTAACATAGCATAATTCACTTTGGTAAATTAATACTAGTTAAAATACTTAACCTCGGCTACAGTTTATGGGCAAAAGTTTATTTTACTTGAGGAAAATTGTTCAAAATATTGTATAACTTGGTCAAGTTAAAATGAGTAAGAAGAAAATTTTGCATCAGATTTCTTGTACATTCCATTTTTCTTGAGGAGTGCTTTCCCCTTGCTTCCTAGATGGAAATCTCAACTTGAATGTTATTAAATTATTCTTGTCTGACAAGCAACTTGAATCAGTCGGTTTCAAATATGTGTTCGCAGATATAATCTCAGGTACAAGGTATAGGCCTAGACATATTGCAAATCAGCACTGCCTTTAAGGAGTCATATTTGAGTGTAAAGTTTCTCAAGTTCAGCTGGGAGGCTTTTGTAAGTGCATACCAAATAGCCCAGCATTCAGCTTGAAGTGGGGCTGAAGCTTGGTGTGGGTTGCTTCCTTCTGTGATTGATTATGTTACCATTCCCATCGACAAAGCAATAACCAGTACCTGCATTGACATCCAAAGTGTGAGTAGGACCCATCACAAAGAACTCTTTAAGGGGTTAGGAATACACTCAGCTGGAAATGGACTCGTGGCATGATGAGTGCTGCTTCTTTCATTCACATCAGTGTTGATCCCATTAAGATTGCAATGGTTGCTACTCGCATTAACGCCATAGTTAGAAGAAGATTCATTATTACTAAGAGCATTCAGGTAGTTTGGAACACTACCTGGGCTTGGTAATCATTGCATTGGAGGGAGGACAAGACCTCAAACCAAATGGAAAGGAAGTGGGAATGGTGGTTGCTGAACTTGGAATCATTTCTATTCTTCCAAACAAATGAACCAAATAGAGGTTGCAATGATAGAAGCAATACTAACAGTAACACGTCTACCTCACTATTCCCCTTCTCTTAGCCAACCTCCATTAGGCCATTCAGGCATGTAGGAGAATTTAAAACCCAACTTAGATTGGAGCATATCCCAATATGATTTAGCAAAACTACAATAAAAGAGAATGTGTTCTGTAGAATCCATGCCACCATCACACGTACTACACTGATCAACATAACAGTGAATCACCTTAAAGATCCACAAAGAGGTAGGCAATCGTCCCTATAAGAGTTTCTATAAGAATGCTTTACTATGGAGAACATTTAGACTTTAGACAACCTTCAGGTCAATTTGTGTATCCCTCGAGAATCTATAAATGCAATGCTCTTAGAAGTCGCAAACCCGTGGGTGTGAGGACTCCAAATCCGACTGTCTTCATCGGACTCAAGGGCCAAGTGGAGGATCTTACCAACCAAGTAGGGATGAAATATGTCACTCAGCAATTGTAGATTCCAAGTTTTGTTCTCCAGCAAATCCATTTCAAAATGTAAACTCATTAACTTTCTCACAATTGAAGTAGGTGGTCCATTTGTTTATGGTTATATTAGAGAGCCAAGGGTCATCCAATAACCTAATGTGTTGTCCGGACCCGACAATTCTCCTAAGGCCATCTCTAATGCAATGAATAGTACCACTAATTTTCCCCAGATCGGGGAAAACTTTCCTACAGCCCACGTCCCAAGGGTCGGGACAACCATACTAGCGATTAAAATAGAGCTGATGGCAGGCAGAACCTTCAGTGGATGAAGATTTCACTTCCATGTCTCCTTTGCAAAGAGTAGGGTTGGTGGTAGGTGGTTAGCCGATCAGGTTGGGATATGGGGTGTTAGAGCTTCCTTCACACCGTGCCCTTCACCAATGTTGATGGCAGGATATGTAGCACCCATTCTAACACTTGAGAACAGGGTTAGGGCCTGACTCGAGCTGCAGTTGTGATCTTGGCTTGCATTTACTCCCATGGCAGGTTTAGATTGGTTGATAGGCATGTTGCAGCTTTCGGCGGCTGAGAAATCGCTGTGACCGATGCAGTATTTAACATGGATTGCATCCCACTTTTGACATGTGGGTTTCGACCATTGTTGGATCTGGTGTGGTTCGCACCCTCCGATCCAACTTTCAGGGTAGGAGATGATTTGATCTCTTCTTGATCCTTTGGAATTGGGTTCACCTTAGTTTGGAAAGGATTGGAATTATGCACCTTAACCTTGGGTTTACCCTATTTCTGGACCATTATCGTTGGTTCATACAAGTCATCCTCCTTCTCATCGCTCACTTGTGGCTTGGAACTACTCGTCAGAACCCTATCGAACTTAGACACTAGATCACCATCATATTTAGGCATCGGCGTTAATTTTTTTAGATAACCCTCTACCTTATGTCCCACCCTTCCATATTTTCATATTCAACATTGTAGAAAAATGAAACTTTCTTTGCCCTAATCCATACTCCTCGTGCAAGAGGGGAAGAGAGGTTGACCAAATACATGTTATGGCGAACTTGCCCCTTTCTCCTCTTGATATAATCTTATCTATTTTGAGGGATTTGTCGATCATACTGGCAAATTAAAATAGGATATTCAATCGAAAGAATTTAAGGAGAATCCCAAGGAACTATATCTGGATGGGGATGAATCTAACAATCTCCTTAGAGATGGAAGCTTTTCTTCCATGGGATTAGGCTCAAAGCCTACCCCCTCCAATACAATGGATCCCTTGTGGTGATAATATATTTCTCTCCTTTGATTGAAATTTAAAGTAGAAAAATCCATCGGTTATATCGATTACATGAATCAATCTCTTCAATTGCCACAACTTAGGGAAGGAGTGTTTAATGGAATCAAGCAAGAGTGTTTTACAAAGAATTTTCCATACAGGCCCATCCTCCAAGCTTTGCGTGTCGGATCCACCTTTTTATCATTCAAGTCTAGAGTTAGTTTTGAACTGGATTGGATACATTGAATCTTTTACTCCAAAGCAACGTTAGGTTTCCAAGAGGTGGTGCCCTGCCCTTGACGGACTAGCCTTGTCCTTGACGGCGTAATCCTGCCTAGGAGAGAGATGCTCTTGGGGTTATGCTGGAAGGGGCCGAGGCCCCTACCTCCTTGTTGGGTGTTGGGTGAAATGCCTTCGGTGTAGCAAAGGTCCTCGCCTCATTGTTGAGACGAGGCTGAGAAGTCACTAGTAGGGTTAGGACTATTGAATCTCGGATTTTGATGATAAAATTAATTGATAAATTATTGATCTAATCCATATGTTGAGAAAAGTGTTGTAGGATTAACTATGATAATGAATAAGGCATAAAGCAGATGTTGGGCCGGAGTCAAAGATCTAACGATACATCGAAGATTCGAACGATGTGTTGGGAGCTCGCTAAGAGTTTGTTGGGAGTTCGCCAAGATTTCGTCGGAAGTTCACCAAGATTTCGTCGGGAGTTCGTTAAAAGCTTACCGAGAGTTCACCAGAAGTTCGTTAAGATTTCGCCGGAAGAATAATTGACGTACCGGACAAAGATTGCTTAGTTAATGCCTTAATTGTCATAGTTAGAACTTAAATTGAGTTAGGATTGAGAGGTAATCTGACTAACTCAGTTAGGGGCTTGATTCAAGGCTAGTTTGGGTCTGATTGATGGCCCAAACAATGACCTGGAGCCTAGTCAAGTGGTGGAACCACCCGAGGCTCTGCCTCCCAAGTGGTTTGGGCGATACCACCACCCAGATTGGGCGGTGGTACCATTTGTAGTGTTAGAGTGTCAAGCGGTAGTACCGCCCAAGAATGGTAGTGGTACCGCTAGTACCCTGGAAATCTGGGATGAGACACTTTTTACCTTTATTTTTGAAGCTATTGAGGCCTATAAATACCCCACTCTTTTCTACATTAAAGTGTAACAAAGTGTGAACAAAAATCTTGAAGTGTTGGGGTGTGAAAATATTGTAAAAGTGCTAAGTGTCCTCCCTTTTTAATTCTTGTGATCATTCAAGTGAGGTGTGAGGCTTATAAGGGTTGTCTCCTAAACCCGTGAAAAAGGAGAAAGTGTTGTAAGAGGGTGGTTAGTCTTTGCCCATTAAAGGAAGACCATTAGTGGACACCGGTGACTTCGACGGAAGAGGAATCAGAAGTGAACGTAGGTCACAACGACCAAACCACTATAAATCCGGTGTGTTCTTTCCTTACTGCTTACTTTCATTACTTAGCTGCACTCTGCATTATACATTTACTTTAAGTCAACATCTTTTCGATATGATTTCTTCGTTACGTTTTTATCAACTCGGAAAGATTTGGAATCGCAACCGTCATTTTTATGACTGCACTAATTCACCCCCCCCCCTCTTAGTGCTGGTCGTATTGATCATAACAATTGATATCAGAGCAAGGTTACTCTCAATTTGATTTAAAACCCAAGAGATATGGTTTTTGCCAGCAATCAAGAGGGTCATTCTATCACACGTCCTCCCATGTTTCATGGAATAGATTACATATATTTGAAAACTAGAATGAGGATTTTCTTGATTTCTATGGATTTCGAGTTATCGAATATCGTTGAAAATGGATTTCAGAAGTCTTCTCTTTCAATAAACGATTGAAATGATTTGGAGAAGAAGACTTTCTCTTTGAATGCCAAAACTATGAATGCTTTATTCTGTGCTTTGGATAAAAATGAATTCAATCGAGTTTCTATTTACGAAACGACTTGTGACATTTGAAATACACTTGAAATCATACACGAAGGCACGAGTATGGTTAAGGAGTCAAAAATCAATCTTTTGGTTTATAGTTATGAATTGTTTCGCATGAAACCAAACGAAACCATTGGAGACATGTACACCCGGTTTACGGATGTTGCCAATAGTCTAAAAGTATTTGGTAAAAGTTTTCATAATTTTGAACTTGTTAACAAGATATTAAGATCCCTTCCAAAGAGTTGGGATCTTAAAGTAACTGCAATTTAATAAGCTAAGGACTTGAACAACTTTCCGCTCGAAGAACTTGTCGGGTCTTTGATGACCTACAAAATGACATGCAATGCATATGAAGAACTTGAGAACAACCTTCCAAATAGTAGGAAGGATTTGACACTTAGAACTCAAAAAGACCACTTGAGAGAAAACAAGTGATGATGACAATGATGATGACTTGGCACTTCTAACAAGAAATTTTAAAAAATTTATAAAAAGGAACAAAATTAAACATGACATTAAAAACAAAAATGAACTTAAAAATAACCAAATAATTTGCTACGAATGCAAGAAGCCGGGGCACTTCAAAAGTGAATGTCCCCAAGCGAAGAAGAAGCAACCGAAAAAGAAGAAAGTACTAAAAGCTACTTAGGACGATTCAGGCACATATGAAGATAAGGAGCCAACCAACAAAGAAGTTGCTAACTACGCTTTAATGGCGCTTGACGACGAGGTAAGTAGCGACAAGGTAAGTAACTCAATCGAATCTCATTTATCCTTTAATGAATTGTTGAATGATTTTCATGATTTATTTAATGAATATAAATTAGTTAGTAAAAAGTATTAATTATTAAAAAAGGTGCATGCCTCTCTTGATAGTGAATTCAATAGATTAAATATTAAGCATGATAATGAAATATTAGCTCTTTGTATAAAATGTGAAGAATTAGAGATGCTTTAAAAGGAAAATTTGCTATTGTATTAAACCTTAGAAAAATTTGAAATATGAAGCAAATCCTTAAACATGATCCTTGCAAAAAGTGATCATGTTCATAAAAGAAATGAAAATGCCTTTGAGAGTAACACTCACCAAAAGTCAACCATCTTTGTTAAAAGGCTTAACTTTGCATGTTTCACTCCGAAACAAATGCAACTTTTGTTGCAAATTTAGACATTATGCTCATAAATATCCATTTAAGAGGTATAGTCCACAAATTAATTTGGGTTCCTAAAGGAACCATAAATGACTCAATGCAAAATGATAAGTTAGGTAGATCGGTTAATGAGGCACCTCGAATCAAATGAGTACCTAAAAGAAAACCTCATTTCTTGTAGATATATTTACAATCACAAGTTATGAGCAAGAGATGATACCTTGATAGTAGATGTTCAAGGTAGATGACCGGAGATCCAACTCATTTCTCTAAGCTCATTAGCCAAAACAAAAGGTTTGTCACATTTGGAGACGACAACGAAGGTAAAATCATTGGCAAAGGAACCATAGGTAACAAATCAAATCTCTTGATTGAAGATGTGTTATTAGTAGATGGTTTAAAGCATAATCTTCTAAGCATTAGTCAATTGTGTGATAAAGGATATATCATAAGATTTAAAAATAATGCTTACATTATTGAAAGACCACACAAAAATACATCTATGATTGCCTTAAAACATAATAACATGTATACTATTGACATTGACGATCTTTGTAATTAAATGTGATTTTTGACTTTAAGCGATGATGCTTGGCTTTGGTATAGGAGGTTAGGTCATGCTAGCATAAAACTAATCTCCCAAATTTCATCTAGAGAACTTGTAAGAGGAATCCCTAGCATCAAGTCCGTCAAAGACAAAGTGTGTGATGCATGTCAACTAGGAAAACAAATAAAAGGTAGTTTCAAGTCAAAGAATCAAATAAGCACATCTAGACCATTGCAATTGATCAATATAGATTTATTTGGACCAATTGATACACCAAGCTTAGGAGGTAGCAAATACGCCTTTATATTGCTGATAATTATAGTAGATACACTTGGACATACTTCTTGGCACACAAAGTGATTGTTTTAAGTATTTTTTTAAATTTTGTAAACTTGTTCAAAATGAAAAAGCCTTTATGATTACATATATACGTAGTGATCACAGTAGTGAGTTTCAAAATCGTGATTTCCAAAACTTTTATGAATCAAATGGGTACAATCATAATTTCTCTACTCCAAGAAATCCATAACAAAATAGAGTAGTTGAAAAAAAAAAAAAGGAGCTTACAAGAAATGGCAAGAACCATGTTAAACGAACATAGCCTACCCAAATATTTTTGGGCCGAAGCCATTAACACGGTATGTTATGTCATAAATAGGGTTCTAGTAAGACCATTATTTCTCAAAACTCCTTATGAATTATAGAATAACAAAAAACTCAATGTTTCGTATTTTAAAGTTCTTGGTTGTAAATATTTTATTTTAAACGAAAAATATGCCTTAGGAAAATTTGATATAAAATCTGATAAAGGTATTTTTCTTGGATATTCTTCTACTTCTAAAGCATTTCATGTGTTTAATAAAAGAACTTTAGTCATAGAAGAATCTATTCATGTTGTTTTTAATGAGGTTTCCAAATTTAAAAAAATTGATTTTGATGATGATTTTGATTTTAATGCTTTAAATTTAAACGAAATCTCTCCTCCCACTAGCAACTTAGATGCATTTTCTTCCAAAGAATCCTTACCTCTAAGGATTGGAAGTATGTAGATATTCATTCCTAGGGCTAGACTTTATTTTTGAAGAAGTTTATGTTGAACAACCTCCCGAATTTGAGAATACTAACTTTTTGAATCATGTGTTTAAGTAAATTAAGGCTCTCTATGGATTAAAACAAGCCCTTAGGGCTTGGTATAAGAAGCTTAGTTCTTTCCTTATTCAAAATAATTTTATGAAAGATAAGGTCGATACTATATTATTTATTAAATATTTTAAAAATAATTATCTCATCGTCCAAATTTATGTTGATGATATCATTTTTGGTTCTTCAGTTTGAAATGAACTTAATGTGCGAATTAACTTTTTTCTTAGGATTGTAAATTGGACAACTAAGTGATAGAATTTTTATTAGTCAGACTAAATATGCTTTAGATCTATTGAAACGATTTAATATGGATAGTGCTAAAGCTATTAATACACCAATAAGCACTTCTACAAAACTAAATATGGACACTAATGGAGAATGTTTTGATCAAAAGACTTATTGGAATATGATAGGTAGTTTATTATACCTCACACCAATGAGCCCCCGATATCATATTTAGTGTTGGACTATATGCTAGATTTCAATCTAATCCCAAGCAATCTCACTTAAAAGTTGTTAAAAGAATTTTTAGATATCTAAAAGGAACTCCTAGTCTAGGACTATGGTATCCAAATTCAAAAAACTTTGAGTTACTTGCTTATGTCGATGCTGATTTTGTTGGTTGTCAAATATATAGAAAAAGCATATCAGGAACATGTCAACTCTTAGGTCATGCACTTGTCTCTTGGTCTTCTAAGAAACTAAAATCGGTTGCATTATCTACAATCGAAGCTGAGTACATAGCAACAGGTGCATGTTGTGCACAAATTATTTAGATGAAAAACACTTTAGAAGATTATGAAATTCACTTGAAAAACATACCTATTGTTGAATCTCGGATTTTGATGATGACGTCAATTGTCATTTGTTATCTAATCCATATGTTGAGATAAGTGTGCAGGATTAACTACGATGAAAGTAAGACATGCAGCATAAGTTGCGCTGGAGTCAAGACTATAATCACATTGGGAGTTCGAGAGTTCGACGGAAGTCCGGACGGTCGTCGGAGGTTCTGCGAGAACAAATCCGAGAAGTCCAGGAGCTTGCCAAAAGAAGCTCGTCGAAACTCGCCAAGTGGATCGTCGCAAGTCCAGGAGTTTGCCGGAAGTCCGTCGGAGCATCGCTAGAGGTTCGTCGGATGTTCGCCGGAAGTTCGTCGGAAGAAGCGATTGACGCACCGGATGCAAGCTGTAGTAAATGTCTTAAGAAATTTATAGTTAGCATGATGATTAAGTTAGAAATAGGAGGTGATCCCATTAACTTAATCTTAGGGTAATTGGGCCCTTGACAAACCCAAATTGGGCCGAATGGATCAACCCATTTGGACCCAGATTTCTTGGCCAGAGGTGGCACCGCTTGGGTCAGCGGTGGCACCGCCCAGGGCTCAGTCTTCGAGCTCTGGCTGGGCGGTGCAACCGTCTCTGACAGAGGTGCAACCGCTTGAGCTCGGTCTCCGAGCTCTAGCAGGAGGTGCAACCGCCCCTGACAGGAGGTGGCACCACCGAGAGGCTCAATCTCCGAGCTCTGCTAGGCGGTGCAACCACCAGACCTCGGAATTCTAAGAATTGACAGTTTTGAGCTTGGAATTCAAACTGGTTTGGGGCCTATAAATACCCCACTCTTTCAGCAATGAAAGAGCAACGAAAACCACCGAAATCCTGATCTTCCTTTGTGATTTTTAGAGCTCAAAAGTGTTGTATGAGTTAAAAGTTCTTCTCCCTCTTTTCTTCCAAGTTCTGATCTTTCAAGAGAGGAGAGAAAATTCTGTAAGGGTTGTCTCTTAAGCTCGTCAAAAGGAGTGAAACTCTAAAAGGGTGGTTGGCCTTCGCCTATTGAAGGAAGGCCTTTAGTGGACGTCGGTGACCTCGTCGTCGGAGGAAGCCATAAGTGGATGTAGGTCAAGATTGACCGAACCACTCTAAAATCGTAGTGCTCTCTGGTTTGCATTTATTTTGAGCATATTATCTTTACTGCAAACCTCCTCAATAGCTTACTGCCTTCTGCGAATTTACGATCGTGTTTCAAAGTTTAGTATTTTTCGAATCGGTGTTTAGACGTAAATCAGTTTTATCGTACGAACATCATATTTCAGTTTGCGCTTACATTCTGATTTCCATCATAACTGCAAACTGCCCTTATAGATTCACTTTAACTACATCTTGCTTGATCACAAGCTAAAGTGATTTACGAATCGGCTTTTCTACCGAAATGGCTCTTATCATACGAACGTAGTTTTAATCGTCGAAAGTTTTTCGCTGCACTAATTCACCCCCCCCCCCCCCCCCCCTCTTAGTGCTCTTGATCCTAACACCTATAAAATATGATAATACTAGTACAATATGTTTAACAAAAAATCTCATTCAATACTCTAGAACTAAAAATATTGATATTAGGTATCATTTGATAAGAGATTATGTTAATAATCATGATATATCTTTAGAATTTATTAATTTAAAATATTAATTAGCTGATTTTTTTATAAAACCTTTAAATGAGGAATAATTTGATTTTATTAGAAGAGAATTAGGCATATTAAATCTTCCGAATGCATGAATTCCTTTATACATTTTTTGGATTTCTCATTTTTCCATAACTTGAATTTTCCTTTTAAACCGAGATCGTTTCAATCCTTCCTCTTGCTATTTATAAAAGAAAAGATTCGATTCATGAACTTTTGCTATTCGATTGCTTATTTTTCATGTGATGGTCATGAGTCCTTCCTCCTTCTATTTGCAAAGGAAGAGCCTTGATTCATGGATCTTTAGATTAATGACTTATCTTTTATACGATAATCAATTCCTATGAATCCTTCTTTCTTCTATATTTACAGGAAAAGGGATTTGGTATGCACATTTTAAACTTTTTAATGAATCCTTTCTCTTTGCTATAGTAGAAGCTTGATTCAATAAAACTTATTTTCATGAATTTGGTTCTTCTTATAATGAATGAATTCCTCCCTTCTTCTACTTCCTCTTTTTTTATTATTTTTTCTGACAAAAGAAAGAAAGAAATTTACACATCTAAAGCAATAATGCTAGCTTGCCAATTTCAAAAAGCAAAATGAGTTATCTTGCAAAGTTTTTGGTTAACTTCTCATTTCACAAATTTGCTTGCATAAGTTAGTGTAAAACTTACTTGAAATACTTGCATAAATTGTTGAATGATTCTCCTTTTTATTAATGACAAAGGGGGAGAAATGATAAATGAATGGTATCATGACCAAAATATTGATTTAATTTTGGTATCAAAGTGATAAATGCTTAAAATTTTATTGTCTTAGCATCATGTATGTTATGTCCAAAATGATGTTAATTTTGGTATCATGAATGCTTTAGTATCATGTGTGTTATGCCCAAAGTGATGTTGATTTATTTTTTGTATCATTTATAAAGTGAGGATGAAATGTAATGTTTTGAAATTGTGTATGTTTTAATTTGAATCTATAATGATGCACAAACATATGAAATTTTGATATGATATATTGCATTTGATAACTACGATCGAAAGTGTTTAACTTGAATTCAAAGGTTGTGATTCCTTTTGAATTCAAGTTTGTCTTATCTCAATATGATATATAGATAGGGGGAGTTAAGGTTAACTTCGTCATCAATTGGTTATCATCATAAAAAAAGGGGGAGATTGTTGAATCTGATGATGAAATCAATTAATAAATTATTGATCTAATCCATATGTTGAGAAGAGTGTTGCAGGGATTAACTACGATAATGAATAAGGTATAAAGCAAATGTTGGGCCGGAGTCAAAGATCGAATGATACGTTGAAGATTCGGACGATGTGCCAGAAGCTCGTTGAGAGTTCATCGGGAGCTCGCCGAGAGTTCATCGGGAGCTCGTTGAGAGTTTGTCGAGAGTTCGCTAAGAATACATTAGGAGTTCGCCAAAAGCTTGCCGAGAGTTCATCGGAAGTTCGTCGAGATTTCGCCGGAAGAACAATTGACATATCGGACAAAGATTTCTTAGTTAATGCCTTAATTGTCGTAGTTAAAAATTAGATTGAGTTAGGATTGGGAGGTAATCCCACTAACTCATTTAGGGGCCAATTACCTGGAGCTTAGTTAGGCTGTGGAACCGCTTGAGGCTCAGCCTCCCAGGTGGTCTGGGCGGTGGTACTATCGGTAGTTAATGTTGTCAAGCGATGGTACCATCAGAGCCCAATCTTCGAGGCTTTGTCAAGTGATAGTATCGCCCAATGTCAGGGTGTCAAGCGGTAGTACCGCCTAGTAATGACGATGATACCGTCAGTACCTCAGAAATTCATGATGAGACACTTTTTAGTTCCAATTTTGTAGTCATTGGGGCCTATAAATACCCCACTCTTTTCTGCATGAAAATATAACAAAGTGTGAACAAAAATCTTGAAGTGTTGGGATGTGAAAGTGTTGTAAAAGTGCTAAGTGTCCTCCTCCTCCCTTTCTAAGTCTTGTGATCATTCAAGTGAGTTGTGAGGCTTGTAAGGGTTGTCTCCTAAACCTGTGAAAAGGAGAAAGTGTTATAAGAGAATGGTTGGTCTTCGCCTCATTAAAGGAAGACCATTAGTGGATGCCGGTGATCTTGACGGAGGAGGAATCAGAAGTGGACATAAGTCATAACGATCGAACCACTATAAATCCGATGTGTTCTTTCCTTACTGGTAACTTTCATTACTTAGCTGCACTCTGCATTGCACATTTACTTCAAGTCGACGTCTTCTCGACACGATTTCTTCATTATGTTTGTATCAACTCGGTAGTGCCGTATTGATCGTAACAAGGGCCCTTTCGCTAAGTTGGGGGGAGGATTGGGAACCTATCGGAGGATCTCTAGGATGGGTGAAGGGTGACTCAAGTGGCGTTTCTAGGAGAAGGGAAGAGGAAGCATCTATGGGCAGAGTCACGCTAGCCATTATATATCTTATTCAATAAAAAGGCCACATATTCTAACATTCTCCCACTTGGCCCATTAATTGATAAGATATAAAAGAGATACAAAATCAAAACAAACAAAACAAAATTTGTTTGAAAACAATTTTATCTAATTGGATTCGAAAAAAAAAATTTGAAAAGCATTTTATACATGGCCATGTTTTAAAAATAAGCCAATAAGTCCAATAATCACAATAATACTATATTAAGTCCAACTATCAATGCGAGTCATAGCGGTTGTATTTCATCAATGTCATACTCCCTTCTATGTACCACAACATTGTTAGTCTTTCCTAACATAGTCCATAATGACCCCTGTAATTTGTCTTGTCAAGACAATCCTGTTATTACATTCAACCATAATATGCATAAACATAAATGTAAACAGGATAACAGAAACAGATAACTTTAATTAAGTAAAATGTCAATAATAGCATCCACATAAACATGCATCACCATATCCTTTATGACTTGCTCACAAGCCCCATTCTAAGAACATGTTCTTTAAATATTTTGCACTGTAAGGCTTTTGTCAATGGATCAGCAATCATCATAGTAGTGCTCAAGTTCTCAATTGACACTTGTTGTTTCTGGACTCTTTCTCTAACCACCAAGTACTTTAACTCAATGTGCTTGGAACCACTAGAGTACTTGCCATTCTTAGAGAAGAAAACTGCTGTAGTGTTATCACAAAATATCTTCAGCGGCTTAGCAATTGAGTCGACCACACCAAGTCCTGAGATAAAATTTCGCAGCCATAAAGCTTGATTTGTGGCCTCAAAGCATGCCACAAATTCAGCTTCCATTGTTGATGATGCAATAAGCGATTGCTTTGCACTTTTCCAAGAGATTGCCCCACCAGCTAACATAAATACAAATCCTGAAGTGGACTTCCTGCTGTCGAGGCAATTTGCAAAATCAGCATCTGAATATCCAGTTACTTCAAGCTGATCAGATCTCCTGTATGTGAGCATATAATCTTTTGTCCCTTGTAGATATCTCATTACTTTCTTTGCAGCTTTCCAATGTTCCATTCCTGGGTTGCTTTGATATCTTCCCAGCATTGCAACTGCAAAACTGATATTTGGTCTTGTACAAGTTTGAGCATATAGTAGACTTCCAACTGCGCATCCATAAGGAATATTCTTCATTTGATTCTTTTCTAAGTCATTTCTTGGGCACTGGTTTTGACTGAATTTTTCACCTTTAGTAATAGGTACATCATTGGTTGAGCAAAGCTGCATATTAAATCTCTCCAAGATACGATCAATATATCCTTTCTGAGACAATCCTAATAATCCTTGAGATCTATCCCTGAATATCTCAATGCCAATGACATAGGTTGCCTCATTCATATCAACCATCTTAAAGTTCTTGTTGAGAAATATCTTGGTTTCGTGCAATAAACCAAGATCACTACTGGCAAGTAAAATATCATCAACATATAAGACCAATATAATAAACTTGCTCCCACTTACCTTCAGGTATATACACTGATCAACAGTGTTTTCCTTAAATCCGAAGGAAGTAATGGTATTATGAAACTTTATATACCATTGTCTGGAAGCTTGTTTAAGGCCATAAATGGATTTCTTAAGTTTACAAGCCCAACTTTCTTTTCCCTTTTCTATGAATCCTTCAGGTTGTTCCATATAGATTTCCTCATCCAGATCCCCGTTCAGAAATGCCGTTTTCACATCCATCTGATGCAACTCAAGATCATAATGAGCTACTAATGCCATAACGATTCTCAATGAGTCCTTTTTAGAAACAGGAGAAAAAGTCTCATTATAGTCGATGCCTTCCTTCTGAGAAAAACCTTTGGCCACAAGTCTGGCTTTATATCGTTCGATATTGCCCGTTGAGTCGCGTTTTGTCTTAAAGACCCATTTACAACCGACTCTTTTACAATCATTGGGCAATTCAACGAGATCCCAGACATCATTCTGTACCATTGATTTTAACTCTTCTTTCATTGCATCATACCATTTTTCAGAATCGTTACTTTCTATGGCTTGTGAAAACGATAAGGGGTCTCTTTTTATTCCTATATCATAATCTGATTCTTGTAGATATACAACATAATCATCAGAAATGGCATGTTTCCTTTTCCTTTGAGATCTTCTCAAATCTGCCAATTGTGATTGTTCTATAAGATTATCAGCGACGACATCAACATCATGTGAGAGTTCTTGGATGTTATTTTGTTGTTCACCCTCATCAATACTCTCATTGATTTGAGGAACAACAATCTCTCGGACAGGAGATGATATGGGAGAATTAACCTGAATCTCCTCAATATCAAAATTAATCCTTCGAGATTTTTCACTCCCACTAATTTCGTCATTTTCTAGGAATTTTGCATTACCAGATTCTACTATTCTCATACTATGATTAGGGCAATAAAATCTATATCCCTTGGATTTTTCTGGATAACCAATAAAATATCCTGAAATAGTTCTTGGCTCCAATTTCTTTTCATGTGGATTGAATACTCTTATCTCTGCAGGACACCCCCATATATGTAGATGTCTTAGACTGGGTTTCCTACCAGTCCATAACTCAAAAGGAGTCGATGAAACTGACTTGCTAGGAACCCTGTTCAAGATGTACATAGCTGTCCTAAGAGCTTCACCCCACATCGACTCAGGTACAGAGGAGTAACTCATCATGCTCCTAACCATATCCATCAGAGTACGATTTCGCCTTTCAGCAACACCGTTCTGCTGTGGCATACCTGGTAATGCATATTGAGCACAAATACCCCGTTGTTCTAGGAATCTAGCAAAAGGACCAATATTCTGACTAGATCCATCATATCTGCCATAAAATTCACCACCTCTATCAGATCTGACAATTTTAACTTTTCTATCTAATTGTCTCTCAACCTCATTTATGTATACTTCAAGAGTATCAACGGCTTGAGACTTTTCATGTATTAGATAAACTTTGCCATATCTGGATAGATCATCTATAAATGTGATGAAATATTTTTCTCCACTAAAATAAGAAATATGGAGTGGTCCACAGATATCAGTATGAATAATCTCAAGGAGTTCTTTACTTCTTGTGGCATTTTTCTTTATTTGTTTAGTTTGTTTTCTCTTAATGCAATCTATACAAATATCAAAATCAGTGAAGTCTAAATGTTCCAAAATATTATCCTTCACTAATCTTTCAATTCTTTCCTTGGAGATATGCCCCAATCGTCTATGCCACAATATGGAAGATCTTTCATTATTGAAACCAAGGTTTGCCGTACCGGACTGTACCGCCCGGTACGGGCGGTACGTACCGGTCCGACAGGCCAGCGGTACGCGGACCGCTCCGTACTGTAGCAATGTACAGTAACACTGTAGCAATGTACAATACACACTGTAGCAGTGTACAGTGCTCGGTACGCGTGAGTGTACCGCTCGGTACACCTGGGTGTACCGAGCGGTATACCGTACCGTACCGGTACCGAGCCCGGGTCGAAACGCCGGTACGGTACGGTACGGCGAACCTTGATTGAAACTACGTTTCAATCCAACATTTGATTGTAGGGTCATTAGTGTCTTTGCAAACTCAAGATCCAAATTAATTCTGTACAAACCATCACACAGAATTCCAGAACCAACTTTTATTGAATCGTAAAATATGCTGAGTTTGCCACTACCAAAAGAAATACAATATCCCAACTCATCAATTCTAGAAAGAGAAATCAAATTTCTAGAAATTGTAGGGACATAACATGTGTCAACAAGATCCATCAAGTGACCCGTCTCTAAGCGTAGACGATAAGTTCCCATTGATATCACTTTCGCTTTAAGACGATTTCCCATAATAATGAATCTTTCATGTTCTTTTGGTTTCCGAATTGAAAGGAATCCCTGCATATTATTTGTAACATGAGTTGAAGCACCGGAATCTATCCACCAAGTGTTAGAAGGAACTTCTGTAATGTTTGATTCGAAACATACAAAGGTCGAGTTAATACCTTTCTTTTCGAACCAAGTCTTGCGTTTAATGCAATCCTTCTTCACATGTCCTTTCTTGCCACAAAAGAAGCACTTTACGGTAAAGGCTTTCTTTTCATTAGTCTGTTTAACATTTCCAGACTTAGCAAATCTCTTTGATGGATGATGCTTCAACTTTCTTTTCTTATTACCTCCTCCTTGAGTAGTCGTCATAACATTATATGAATTTTCCTGCCTTAATCTCAATTCTTCCTGAACACACATGCTAGTCAACTCATTCAAGTCCCACTTATCATTATTTGTATTATAGTGAATCTTGAATGGGCCAAACTGAGAAGGAAGAGAATTAAGAATAAATTGCACGAGGAAAGATTCATCAACATTCATGCCTAATGTTTTAAGTTTTGCAGCTTTGTCGGCCATATTGAGGATATGATCCTGAATTCCTCGAGTACCATCATACTGAGCCGTAGTCAGTTCTTTCATCAATGTGCCAGCCAATGACTTATCAGCAGATTTAAATCTGTCTTCAATAACCTTTAAATATTCCTTTGCGCTAGTTGCAATCGGTAATGAAGTCTTTATATTATTTACAATTGTCATTCTTATGAACATTAAACTAAGCCTATCAGACCTTTCCCAAGCCTTCATTTCATTAACTTGTTCTGCAGTACTTTCATCAGTCAAGTCTGCAGGCTTTTCAACAAGTAATGCTAGATCAAGATCTAATACACCCAGTGTGAATTGCACATGCTCTAACCATTCTGAATAATTTGATCCAGAAAGTACAGGGACACTTGAAGCATATGAGTGTATATGCGGAAGTACCACTGCAAAAATATATATAACAACATTAATGCTTTGAGTTTGTCAAAAATTGATGAACTATTGATATCATCTATATTACACCTTTGGGTGAAATATTGACATATCTAGTGTTCACTCAAGAATATTTTGGAGGACTGATACCATCCTTGAGGAATAGGTATTGTTACCTTTGGGTATACAACCCTAAACTGCAAGGATATCTAAAATAGTATCATCCTACCCCATCACATAATTATTTGAATTAGATTCTCCTTTGGGATTATCTAAATCTCATAATTATATGTGCCATTATGAATATTATTTCTTTAATATCATTTAGGACTAAAAAGTTTCCTGCCTGCGGGTGGCAGCTGCCAGCACGCGGCCGCCGCCTGTGCACGGCCAACTCACGCATGGCCGCCACTTGGGCTATCTGCCTGCGTGCGGCCGACCGTCGCATGGACGGATTCTGGCCGTGTGCGACCGGGGTTCTGTGATGCCGTCCCACGGACGGGGTTCTGTGATGCCGTCCCACGGACGGAGTTCCGTGATGTCGTCGCAAGGATGGAGTTCCGTGATGCCGTCGCAAGGACGGAGTTCCGTGATGCCGTCGCAAGGATGGAGTTCCGTGATGCCGTCGCAAGGACGGAGTTCCGTGATGCCGTCACAAGAACGAGTTCTGTAATGTTGTCACGCTACTCGGCGTAACCGCAGATTTGCAGCGAGGTCGACGGTGACCATTACTGCTTAGCAGTTCTTGGAAGACAAAGGTAATTATGCATCGTAAATTAATTTACAGATCTAATGCATGATTTTAAAAACCTGGCTCTGATACCAATTGTAAGCATAAAAATCTATAATTATGCTAAGTCAATAATGCGGAATTAACCTATATGCCAGGATTGAAATCAACACATAGATCAAATTATACGATGCGTACCTTTTGATGCGTGATC